>NC_064003.1:9393939-9696969 GCF_932276165.1 Plutella xylostella
GAGCCTATAATAAGAAATTTAGACTTTGTTGGATTAAGTAGAAGTGAATTCCTCTTGGACCATTCTACTATCATATTTAAGTCATGATTTATTTTATTGACAACGTCCACGGTGCCATCTGGAGTACACGACAGGTATATTTGCAAATCATCAGCATATATATGAAATTTACAATTTTTTATGCTCTCTACTACGTCAGCAGCGTAAAGTACAAACAATAGGGGTCCAAGGATAGACCCTTGAGGTACACCTCTCGTAACTGGATACGACAAGGAATTGTGGGATTTTCCGTTACTGTTAGTTAACTTTACTATTTGCGACCTTTGATTGAGGTAGTTGTAGAACCATCTTACTGTGTCGGCATCGAACCCGTAATAAGATAGCTTGGCTAGCAGACGTGGAACGCTGATGGTGTCAAACGCACGTGAGAAATCTAGCAAGGTCAGAATGGTACCCTTTCCTCTGTCTTGAGATGCGATAATATTGTCAACTACGTCCAGTAAAGCGGTTGACGTACTACGAAATTTCCTGAAGCCAGATTGAACAGACGGTAGGATGCCATTATTTTCAATGTATTGTGTCATTTGATAACTAACAGTTTTTTCTAGGACTTTTGACAAACAAGCTAAGAGACTTATCGGTCTTAGTTGACCATATGTAGAAGGACAGGTTGTTTTGGGGATAGGTTTAATGAGTGCGATTTTCCATAATTCAGGAAAAGTAAAAGTCGAGATAGAATAATTTATAATGAATGTAATGATGTCAAGAGTACGTGATAAGGTGAGAGAAATCATGTTAATAGTAATACGGTCAATACCTTGTGCGTTGGACTTCAGATTATTAATAATCTTTTGAACGGTTTCTTTGTTTACAGTTTTTAAACGAAATATACTATCACAAAATTTATTGGTTTCAAAATATGCTAATTCTTCAAAATTAATATTCTCCTTACAGGGCAGGTCTAAAAAATGTTTGTTAATTGCATCAGGATCATTAAAATGAGATGGTAAATCAGTATCCTTGTGACTACGAAGTACGGTATTTTTTAGGTTTTTCCAAAGAGTTGCTGAGTTATTGCTATTTTTATTAATGAAGGTTTCGTAATAGGCGCGTTTTTCGTTGTGTAAAGCAGAGTTTACTAGCCTTTTCAAGTCTAAGTAATAATCTTTATGAGAATCTAATTTTGTATTTTTAAACCGATTAAAAGCTTCGTTTCGCAGGAACATCATGTGTTTGATGTTGTCGGTGATCCACGGATAACCGGGATCCCGGATGCATATTTGTTTTTCCGGTGCGTGTAAATCATACAGTTGAAGTATCAGTGAATTAAATAAGTTTACCATTGAGTCTATATTATCCATCCTCGTGACGCTTTCCCAATCCATATTATTTAGGTCATTGTAAAAGTAATCCCATAATATGTCTTTTAATGGTCGAATAATTATAAATCTCGGCGGTGGTTTAGGTTTTTTTATATTAAGACCAACTGTTATGAAAGCATGTTTACCCAGAGCTGGAATATGATCTACAGTTAAGTTGATAATATCGGTATCGGTGCAAACCACGTCTATTAAAGTTTGGCTGCTGGGGGTAAAATGAGTAGGTTGTTGTACCCTTTGAGTTAAGTTAACAACGCTTAGAAAATCTTTAAACAAGGTAGCTTTATTATTTTGAACAAGAAGATTGATATTAAAATCTCCCATTAAAATTAACTGATCATAGCCTGAGAATGAGGTAATTGAGTCGGTTAGCGCATCGAGAAATGTGTCTACCTTTACCCATTCTGGCCTATAGGCGGTACCTACAAGAAGTTTAATCGAGTTGACGGTACAGCTGAGCCACATTTGCTCGACGGTGGGCGAGATGGGATGTGCCCGTATGCGCGTGTTGATGCCGTGCCTGACGTAGAAGCCCACGCCCCCGCCGCGGTCTCGCAGGGCGCGCGGCCGCGGCACGTGACGCAGCTTGTACCCCGGCACGACCGGGGCGCAGTCATCGCCCCCCTCCCTGAGCCAAGTCTCATTAATGGCCATTATGTCAGCTGAGTACTGTTGCATGGTAGCTATAAACTCATCCTGTCCAGTTGATAGCGATCCTGCGTTGAAAATACCTACTGAAAACAATTTAAGCTTAATCATTCATGTAAACAAAGAAATAAATAAAATATCGTGTTTATTATATATTGTCGGTTTGAAAATATTATAATAATTAATAATGTCTGGTTATGTGTACATAATACATATAAGAACAGATAAAATAGTTTAGATAGATAAATTGGGATATTAGAATATTCGGACAAAACAAACTTGCAGAACCATAATGAGTAGGTAGATACCACGTAAACGGAACACGCCCGGTGCGCGCATGGCAACAGCGTTATCAGTGCTGGACAACAAACTACTCTAAGGCCAACACTCGAATAAATAATACAATGGTAAAAAAATATAAAAGTTAACTTGTAATAGTTGTAATTTACCTTGTTACATTCAATACTCAGTTCATTCAATTCATTCAATACTTCGTAACAAAAACAAATATTGGAATAGGCCAAGATGTTTACGCGATAACAGTTCTTAAACAAAGGTAACAAAAATGTGTAATTTAAATGACTTATTTTCAGATTGTACGTTAACAGGTTTGAAATGTTACATAAAAGATAGTTAAAGTTTATTACGGCACACAATATACAATTAGCAAGCATATTTACAAACGTAAAATTTAAATCTTTGTCTTCGTCATCATCACTATCAGAAGTGTCGCCGGTGACCGTAATTATAAATGGAACCACTGTGTCATCGCTTGCCGTGTCTAAAATGCCGTGGAGCTTTTTCATTTCTTCATCTTCCTTTTTTCGTTTTGGTTAATTATATTAAGCTCTTGAAAAAAAATATAATTGTATTCAAATAATATTAAATTAAAAATAAAAGATAACTTCAGATTACGAACAACACTAACTTTTCAATGACTTATAGAGTTCGATGAGTAAAAAACTAAGATGACAGCTTGTCAAATACTTCAAAATTTTTACGTTGCAAATGTTTTAACAAATTTAACGAAAACAATGGTGCATTCGTTGAAATCAGACTATGTTCATAATTGATCGTCAAATGTATGTGATTACGGAGTAATCGTGAAAATTTGGTTTGTTTATATGATTGTTGGATTCTATTGCAAACGATTATAGGTACGAACATTTTTAATTGATTTAAGTTGAGTAAGGTGATGGTGATGTTGATGATTTTGTTTTGCTTCGACAAACCTAAATTTAAAACAGGTTTATGCCCTCAAATATATTTACACCGAAAAATATCTACCCCTCTTCTCCCTATTAAATATTTGCTAAAGTTGATACTAAAAACGTTATTTGCATTTAGTATGACGTCGAGCTCGACTGCAGTGTCTGGAACACGCGCTGTGTTGCCAGCTCAAATTAAAGGCGTTAGTGTTGCTGTTTAAGAAAAACTCTTTCGCTTGTTTGTTTTATTTATTTACCGGTTCTTTATTTGAAGTTTTACTTTTATTGCTCATCCGACAGTATCTTTTATCTCACTTTTAGGATCCTAATTATACTATGCTTCTTTCGAATTCTCCTAAATTATATATCAAAATCGTTCGCGATATCGCGATCGTTGGGCAAAATATAAGGAGGCTTTTGCCCAGCAGTGGGTCCACACCTCAAATGTATCGTTGAATTGTTGATAATAAATCCGTTTTGTAATTTTTAGTTTATATTATTTTATCCATGGACAAGGACAAAAAGTATATTGCAAATAGCCAATTTCATGCGGAGCGGTGGTAGCTCAGTCGGGTAAGCGCCCGCTTCTCACGCCAGAGATGCGGGTTCGAATCCCGGCGCTGACATGTACCAATGAGTTCTTTTCTGAATTTAAGTACAATGTATACCATCGCTCTTACGGTGAAGGAAAACATCGTGAGGAAACCTGCATATCTAGATTTAGCACATCTAGATATGTGAACCCACCAACCCGCAGTGGACCAGCGTGGTGGGAAAATGGTCCAAGCTTAGGAAGGCAGTTTAGACCTTGGGGATATGCACAAAGGTTCCATTCGAGAGAGCCAGGTGCAGGTACTGTTACCCCCACAGAGAATAGAATAGAATAGAATAGCCAATTTCATTCTTTTTCTTAACCCCCGACGCGGTGACGTGAAAAAGTATGTGTTATAAGTTTAATAATTTTATACACTATCAGACTGCGCAACTGTTTGCAAATCATAAACAGTGTTGCGCAACTCGGATGGCGCGCAATTTACCGCCGTTTCTATTGCGACTCTCTAATTCTGTTAACGTCATTACACATTCCATATTTGAATGTGTTGCAGTCAAATGGCAACGACGCAGTTACTCTACGAATAGCCCAGACGGATGGTAACATGTATCGTTATTTATATGAACCAAATGAAAGGAATTTAGTTTTATACTAAGTTCTTATTCACGTTTACCTCGCGGGTAAAGGCAGGAAGGTTACTGATGGAAAACTATAGAACGAACTGTAGTGCAATTGGCACGTTAATACAACGAGAAAGTGCAAAAAACTTCCTTTATAAGTATACGTTTTTGGTTTTTAAGGATAATTATGTTTTATTGGTTTTTGACGATAATACCCCAGGATGACATCACGACCTGTATGTCACGAATTTCCCTGTTGTTTCTATTGCACCTCTCTAATTTTGTTACTTCGTTGCTCTAGTAACTAGTTGCAACGTGATGGGCGAATTTTATGAACAGCCATTAGTGGAATTGGGTTAAGCAAGTTATGATGTGGAAGTAATGAGACTGCTGTGTTGTTTGTTGATGTTGGTACTCGGTAGTTGTTCATTATTTGGCCTCCCAAACGAATTTTCTTTTGTTAGCTGCCAGTTCTGTTACAAGTATTTTTTTGTTAAGTTTTTGCTACAAATGTAGTACTTAATTACATGCTTTGTATTAAGTTGTATGTTACACTATAACATTATAATGTTACAATAGGGAATTATATTGGGTACATGCTAAGTAACAGTAGCTTATTTTTTACATAAAAAAAATATTTATATACCATATAAATCAACAATCAATCTAGTACTAATCTAAATCTCTTTACGACCACAAAACTGATGTCTCAAGAGAATAAGCCGAACCTACATATATTAACGAGCACTTAATAAACGTAATGAGAACTCCATACAGGCTTCCTTAATTAATTGTACCTATTCTCTCTAGCCACCATTACTGGGAAATCAAGGTTTTTATCTATACGCTGCTATTCCATTTGCTCCGTTATTCCAGAATAGTAAGGTTGAGTTTGGATCGGGTCTGTGTGCTTTTAATTTGCAATTTTCTGCCGTACTATTACGAAGGGATTAACTTCTCGCAAAGGATAGAATCTTTAATTTCCTCGGGGCTGCTCAGCTCGATGGTATTCGATTCGGTGGCTCGAAGCCCGCGGGATTATGGCTTTATTGCTCCTATTGTTGCCGCTTTATGAGACATGTCGTCGTGGTGAAGAGTGGGGACTCTCGATCACTTGGTCACGGGGTTTTATTTCACGCTGAGTATGATTGGTATAATGGCCGCGGTAACGGATAAAGCCTCGTCCTCTGAGGAATTTAAGTACAATCATACCACAATGTACATTGAAAAGCCGGTGTCGTGCTTGCGAGTCACCCCTGACTACCTTTTCGGGGATTATAGTCGTGCTCTCTAGATCAGGACTCGTGATCTAGTTGTCGTATTAGCATATAATAGTTATGTAGTATTATAATATTATGTAGTTCGGGTGTAATAAAAATTGCTTTAAAAATAAATTTTCTTTTATTTTTTGTCAGTGAATAAAGTTTATTTATGAATTCGAGAGCTACACAATTCGCGTGGTCATAAGAACGAACAAACATAATACCACTGGGGGCGAAAGTTTTTCAGAATACATTTGGCTTTACGGTCGAGTGTGGACAGACCATGCTTTGTCAATTATGATTTGTGAGCCTGTCCGGGGATTCCCCGATGAGCTTAATGCACCTAAACTATGCATGGTGTATCAATATTTCACCGTAACTTTGCATGGTAGTTAAACACGAATAAATTATAATGGTTTTTTGCAAACATAAGTTATATTGTGTTGTGTGGAGATTAAATTCAATTAGATTTATTAATCAATTAAATCTGATATTTGTCTCAAGTATAAATCCGATGACGTTGGTTACCTCTTAGTTCCAGCACCAGGCCCTGGTTCTGATCCCAACTTCATCATAGCCCCATATCATAATAATACACTCACGGGCAATGAAATAGTTCCACTCACAAAAAGCCGACACCAAACGACCCTATTTTTTTCAAACATAACAATTAACTTTTTGAACAAAACATTATTGTTTTTAGTTGTTAATATCCTGATGCTCTGTTAAATGTTCTTCAATGAAGCAGAAAGCTAGCTTTTTCCGTTTAGGAGTAATTTGGTTTTTTCTCAGTGGAACCTTTTCATTGCCCGTGAGTGTATTGCATTGTTATGCATACAGACCTACATTATTTTAACTTTGGTCTTGGAAACATACAGGATCATTAACCCGGCCCCAGGGGGACTAGAGACACCTTCTCTGAGCCCCACTGGGGTAGCTCCTGTTCGGCGCGTCCACGTCGCGGGGGTGGGCACCTCTCTCTTCAGTAGGCCGGAGTGAGCTGGTGGCTGAGTTCGTCCAGGGACCCAGGCCTGCGGGGTATAACGCAGATCCCGTGCCCAGGGTTACGGGTGAAGACCTCAACGGTGGAGAAGGCGGAGACAATGGATGTTGGTACGGCTGATCTAGCGGAAGGGGCAAGCCTCGCCACATGGGCGTAAAACATGTCGGTCATCGCGGACACCTCCCGCACACCTTTCAAAGACTGTTTCGGTGTAGAAGGCACATCAGCGGCTGATGAGCAACTGATGCTGGCGGATGCAGCGAGGCAGCAAGGCATTGTGGAAGGCCAAGGGCGTCGGTAGAGGGCACAGCTGCCGGCGGCCAGACACTGCGGCCGAACTCTCCTCTGGTCGTAATGGTCCCCGTTCCACCAGACAAAGGAGAGTTTGGAGGAGAGGGTGCATCTGCGTAAGCGCGCACGTCTATGCACCAAAATATTTCCTGCGCACTTGACTGTTTCGGCGAATATGGACTCGGATCATCAAGCCCTGTGGCGACAATAGAGGCAGAGAGGTTCAGCAATGATGCAGGCTGGGCTTTGGCTAATATTGCACACAGGCGGCTCAGAGAGAGTGGTCGCTTTTGCGTTGAATAGGGATAACTGCGCAGACTCGGCAGCACTCTGAGTGACGAAGCAGCCCTATTTAGGGGAAGACTGCTTCCCACGCCCAGCCGTGGAGGGGACTAGAAAAGGTGTCCTAAAAAAACGTTTATCCCAAACCTAAGGGGAGGTAGCAACCGCGGCTGCCTAGGCATCCCAACTTCGCGGTCGAAGAAACAGAAAAACCTGCCATAAAGTTAATTCACCTATGACTTTTGCAGCATGGAATGTCCGCACGTTACTTGATCGTGACACTAACTTATGCCCGGAGCGGAAGACTGCTATAGTTGCTCGAGAACTTCGCCGATATAATGTAGACATAGCTGCTCTTAGCGAGACCCACTTGGCTGAAGAGGGACAGTTAACAGAGCACGGTGGTGGTTATACATTTTATTGGAAAGGAACCGCCGCGTCAGAGCCCCGGCGATCTGGTGTTGGTTTTGCGATTAAGAATGAGATAGCAAAAGGACTGGATGAATGCCCTGTCTACATCTCTGATCGTGTTATTTCCCTACGCCTGCACCTGGACAATGATAACTGTCTTAACATCCTAAGCGTATACGCTCCGACTTTGGATAAAGACGACGAAGATAAGGAGAAGTTTTACGAAGAGCTCTCCGACGCTATTGCTAAGATCCGTCCTGAAGAGCAACTGATGTTACTGGGTGACTTCAACGCGCGCGTTGGCCGTGATCATGAAGCGTGGCCAAAAGTTCTCGGTAGACACGGAGTTGGTGCAATGAACAGCAACGGACAACTACTGCTGAGTATATGTGCCCAATTCGAGCTGGCGATCACCAACACTTGCTTCAGACTCCCTGCCAAATACAAAACTACCTGGATGCACCCGAGGTCAAAGCACTGGCATCTCATTGACTACGCCATAGTACGTCACAGGGATCTATCTGCGGTGCAAATCACCCGAGTTATGAGGGGAGCAGAATGCTGGACGGACCACCGATTAGTCATTGTAAGGACAAAATTGCGTCTCCACCGGCCAAGGCGTAGCTCTAAGCCGGCCCGAGTACGCTTGAATGTGGAGAATGCAAAAAGTCAAGAGACAAGATCCGCCTTCGGCCGAGCTTTGAACAGCAGACTGGCAATCCATCTAGCTGAACAAGATTTAAATGAAGAGTGGAAGTCCCTATGCTCCAATCTTGTTGAAAGTGCGACTGAAACTTTGGGACTCAAGAAACGTGTCCACGAAGACTGGTTCGACGAAAACAATAAGATCTTGGTGGAAGCTATTGAGAAACACCGAAAACTCTTGCGAAGCCGAGATCGTAGGGACACCTCGACTACATTTCAGGAAAAAATCAAGTCTAGCTCTCACAACCTAAGGAAACTAACACGGGACACCAAAGATCGGTGGTGGCAAGAAAAGGCTCGTTACATACAAATGCTAGCAGATTCCAAGCAACTCGGCGTTTTTTACGGTGAGCTGAGGAGTCTGATTGGTACCAGGTATCACGGAAAAGTGCCTATTAAGTCCCTCGATGGCACGCAGAGGCTAACATCCAATCAAGATGTCCTGAAACGTTGGGCACAACATTTTCAGAACCTGCTTAACGTAGATCGATCTGCTGATCTCGAACACATCAGATCTCTTCCAAACTATGCAACCGTAGCTGAAATGGATGAACCACCTGCACTCAGTGAAGTAATTGATGCCATCACTCAGCAAAAGAATGACAAGGCCGTGGGCATCGATAACATTCCAGGAGAATTGCTCAAATATGGTACAGAAGAGCTTCACAACCATCTTTGGAAGCTGTTTGTACGGATGTGGAATGAGGAACAAGTCCCAGGTTACTTCACCGTATCGGAGATCTGTGCTCTGTATAAGAACAAAGGTGACCGTTCTGACTGCAACTCTTACCGAGGAATATCCCTGCTGTCCACGCCTGGAAAGATTTTTGCACGCATCTTACTCAATCGCCTTGTACCTGTCTCTGAAAAGATCTTACCTGAGTCACAATTTGGTTTTTGCCCACAAAGAGGCACATGCGAGGCCATCTTCTGCCTGCGGCAACTTCAGGAGAAGAGTAGGGAGCAATGTCAACCTCTGTTCCTCTGCTTCGTTGACCTTGAGAAGGCCTTTGACTGTGTGCCACGCGAAGCCCTCTGGATGCTGTTGGGTAAACTTGGATGCCCCGATAAGTTTGTCCGCATTCTCCGACTGCTGCACGATGACATGAGGTGCTGCGTCAGTACAGACGGTGAACAATCAGACTTCTTCTCCGTCACCTGTGGAGTAAAGCAAGGCTGTGTACTGGCACCTACCTTGTTCGCATTATACTTTGCAGCGGTAGTGAATGAATCACTAAGCGTTTCAACAGCCGGTGTCCAGATTCGATTCAGAACAGACGGGAATCTTTATAACCTTGCCAGATTAAAAGCGCGTACCAAGATATCCTGTGACACAATTAGAGAGATCATGTACGCCGATGACCTGTGCTTTGTATCAGATTCAGTAGAGGGACTGCAAGAATGGATCACCAATTTCGACGAGTCATGTCGCAGGTATGGCCTAAAAATCAGTGTTGGCAAGACGGAAGTCATGGCGATGGACACTGAAGAAGGCACCGTCAATTCGACTCTTGACATAAAGCTCGGAGAAAACTCTCTGAAACAAGTGTACAAATTCAAGTACTTGGGTAGTACTGTGTCGGCGAAATACGATCTTGACCCTGAAGTCAACAGCAGAATCGGAGCTGCTGCTGCAGCTTTCGGGAAGTTGCAGGCCAAAGTGTTCCGCTCGCATGACATCAGGCTCTCAACCAAGATTGCTGTCTATATGGCAATTGTTCTCCCGAATCTCCTCTACTCTGCCGAAACCTGGTGCCCATATCGTAAGCACATCCGCGCGCTAGACAAATTCCATCTGAGATCCCTCCGCAACATTCTGAACGTCAAATGGTCTGACCGTGTCAGAAACACGGAAATACTGCGTCGCTGTAATGTTGGGGGAATTGAAGCTTACCTGATGAGACGTCAGCTGCGCTGGTGTGGCCACGTGCGACGGATGCCCGAGGAGAGAATGGCTAAACGCATTTTCTACTGCGAACTTCAGAAAGGGAAGCGCAAACAGGGCGGGCAGTACCTTAGGTTTAAGGACGTGCAGAAACGCCACATGAAGAGTTGCGAAATTGACCATTCGACATGGGAAGAGCAAGCTGAGGACCGAGCCGTGTGGCGGCATACTGTCAACACCAACATCTTCGAGTTTGAGGCTAAACGAAGAGCTGCTCTTGATGCCAAACGTGACGAACTCAGAAGTAGACCACCAGCTGCCATACAATACCACTACTCCAATGGAATCCTGACATGTAGCCAGTGCAACCGCACGTTCACAGCCAAGATCGGCTACATAAGTCATATGAGGGCACACGACCGACGCCCTCCCCAGCCGTAACAGTCGCCGTGACCGAATCCGGTCGGACAGAATCATCATTTTAACTTAATGGGTAGCCAGTGACTAAATAAGGCAGACGTAGCGACGCGACGGTTGCAACTATAAAAAAAAAACTTGTAAAAAAAACAATTTCAATTCGAAAGTCAATAAAAACAAAAACCTAACGAACCATCTCAGTCTTATTTCAACAGAGAAGTTCTGTTGAACTCTAGAACTGGGAACGAGTGTGCAGCCTACAACTTTACACAGCCAGTATTGTTCCGACGAGATTATAGAACTTTCTACTTAAAATCTCCCTCATTTGCTAGTTCAGTTACTCACCGTTCATCTTACCCAGTCCCACGGCTCCACTTCTCGTACTCACTTTAAAGTCTTAGTCAACCGGCATAGGAAATGTTTTCGTGTAATAGCAAGAGTTTAGGGGTGGCAATGTAATATGGATGTAGAATTGTTTACATTTTTGTCAACTCAATGTGAACAGCATAAATTCTGATTAAAACTTGTGTGTGTAATCCTTGACACATTGTACGAATTTTAACATTGTTTAAATGTGAAGGAAAGTAAGTAAGTAAGTACATTTGTGTGCTTAGAGTTTGTTTAGTTCCTACTTGTTGGATTGCGTGCCATGAGTCTGAAGTTGAAAAAGAGATCGCCTTTGCCATTATGAAGTAATACAATATAGTCTATTAATATGTTTTTAAATGAAAAATTTAAAGTAAAGTGGTTTTTTGAAAAAGAAACTTTCTGAAAATGTTATGTTAATATACACTAGCGTGCAATGAAAAAGTTCAAGTGAGCACCAAATTGGCACCAAATTACTAAACGGAAAAGGCTAGCTTCATAACGCCTGTCTGCAATTAACAGCGCATCAGAACATCACCAAGTAAAAAACGTAAATATTTTACTTAAATAATATTTTAAAAATTGTGTGAAACTTTTTCAATTACCGTGATTTAATAACAATTATAATAATATTATAAAAACAACAAGGGAACTAAATTGATATCAAACGATTGTCACCCCACGCCCCCTATCAGCTGTCAGTTACAGAGCCTGTAATATACCCCCCCCCTGTAGTGACGCTTCGGACTCTATCCTACCTATTTAAGACGTATTTTTTCGCCCTACATAAATTGGAACGGAACTGAAGAGAAGTCTTGTAACGGTATACGTGCTTTGCATTATTCGTTTGGCCAATACGTGATCGTCTAGCATAGCGGTTAGGACTCTACATTGCCGAAGCAACTCAAGTTCTTTTAGGAGGTTGAGAGAATCCCTACCCTAGCACTAATCCCTAGAACCCTAGTTCATAATCCCTAGTTTATCTAATTTTTAGGACAACAGAACAAAGCTCAAGCAATAGTTATTTCTTAAAAAATATACATAATTGAGAGTGATTTAAAAATATATATTATATATATATAAAAAAAAGGGTTTTTAATTTGAATAGAAGGTGCGCCCCGCCTCGCACACCCTATGAAGGACGACCAGATCCGTCCACCAGACCCATCTACCTTCTCTAGCCCACTGGCTCTATTCAAACTGTTTTTTTTTGTCAGTCAGTCCCTAGGAAAGGATCTATTGATTGGGATCCAGATGATGTTAATAATATTTTATTCAGCTTCACAATTCGGCACGGATATCTCCTGAGCCTACTTAAGCATTTATTCGACACGGATATTTCCTGAGTCTACTTCTGTATCCATAATATGTAATAGTTATTCGGCACGGATAGTTCCTGAGCCTACTCTTGTATTTTCGACACGGATATTCCCTGAGTCTACTTATACATTTATTCGACACGGATATTTCCTGAATCTACTTATGTATCAATAATGTGTAATAGTAATTCGGCACGGATAGTTCCTGAGCCTACTTCTGTATCCATAATATGTAATAGTTATTCGGCACGGATAGTTCCTGAGCCTACTCTTGTATTTTCGACACGGATATTCCCTGAGTCTACTTATACATTTATTCGACACGGATATTTCCTGAGTCTACTTATGTATCAATAATGTATAATAGTAATTCGGCACGGATAGTTCCTGAGCCTACTCTTGTATTTTCGACACGGATATTTCCTGAGTCTACTTATACATTTATTCGACACGGATATTTCCTGAGTCTACTCATGTATGTCGTCACAGTACAATGTTTTCCAATAATGGACATAATTAAAATATAATTATTATCTCCCATTTCAGCTTGTGTCAAGAGCAATCACTCAAATGTATCTCTATATTGTAGATCTCAGAGTTATGTGACAATTAATATTTTATCGATGCTGGCTTGTATCTACCATGGTACCTACAAGTTGTTCGAGGTGGTTTCCCTGCCTCTAATTAACTTCATCACAGTCAAGCTCAACATTACTTATTAATAACTAACTGTCATCATCTCCTCCTGTATATAGTATATTGGTAAGTTTGTAAGAAGGATCCAATTCAACAACTGCTTTCCTTTACCCAAGCTGATAAGAAGTCATTTCAATTTATTTATCGGTAGTAAGTAACTCATGTACTATGAAAATATTTTCCTATCTTATTCAAAACTTAGTAAATTTTATTTAGAATAGAATACAGTTGAAACTCTTATGGTCGCCAATCGCCTCAATGACCCTAATTATAAATTTTGTTTAATATTATCAACATCTTATCCAAACCCAAATCAATAATTATTTATATTAGCAGAATTAAAGGAAAATAATAAGTATAATAAATTATTACTAATCACTTAATATGTAAAAGTTGTCATGGTCACAGTCAATAATATATAGCCAATGATACCCATTTAACCTTCAAAAGTAAAATTGCATGAATATTCACTATGGAAATATTTATTTTATCTTTTCCAAATATTTCAGTTAACTTAAAATAGTGTTAGTGCTCCTATGGCCGCCATCCAACACATTGACCCTACTGGTATAATTACCTAATTGAAGGTATTTATTTTATTTTAATCATACAAGTAGATAACTTTAGTAAAAGTAAAGTTGGTGCTCAACTAGGTCGGAAACTGACTCATTGACCCTATTATTTATTAATTTTGTTTAATATTCTTAACATCTTTTCCAAAGCAAAATCTATCTTTATTTATATTAATAAAAGGGTATAATGCAGGTTTTTAAGTATTATAAATTATCATTAACTTGCTGAATATATAAGAATTGTCTTAGTCACAGTCAGTCAGGTACAAGTTATGACCAATATAACCATTGAATAAAAGGAATACTTACTAAATTACATGAATTCTATTCTGTTTTCTGATACATAACTAGTAATTGAGGTACTGAAGTAAATACCTATTGAATTCCAATAAAGCAAACTTTACATACTTAGGTGGGTAAGCAAATACCAAAATCATATCTATCACATCAATGAGTAAGAGGCCTAGATCCACTAACTATACATCAATAACATTCACCACACATGAGATACAAAAGGATAGCATGTTTTCCAATTCAATAACCTACTCTCCCACAGTCTAAACCTACCTGCTTAGCATCTAACTGGTTTGAAGATGAAATGCATTTTATACAAACCCACATTTTAAACAATGTACCTAGTATCAAATACCTAGTAAGTAAGTATAAATTTAGAATCTGGGTTTCTTAGTTCTGAGCTAATGTTTTGAAAGTAGATTTGTTTTGCAAACAATACCAAACAACAAACAATGTCCCTTAAATGTTTGTTGGTTTTGTTGCTGCCTAATTGTTAAGTATGTTTTTTTCTTTTATGATAAACAATACTTCAAATACCTGAATTTACCAAGTGTAGCTAAACCCATAATAAAACCATAGAGAATCATTAAACTAGTGAATCACACAAGTACACACAATAATTATTCAAGTAGAAACATAGTATTTTATGAAAATATGGTCCGGCCAATTTTCATCCCGGTGGAAAAATGTTTAAAATCATTTCAAATATTAAGAATACAAGTAATAAGTAATGTTTATAATAACCACTCTTAGAGAATCAAAGTAGGTTGAGCTAGCTGTAGATTTTAAATTACTTAAGTACTAAATAGAAATGCTGATTCAAATAAGAATATAATTTTGCTAAATAGATTCATAGCTTAATATGAATAACCTGAAGCATATTCTTCATTCTGGTTTCAAGACTGAATAGATAAATACATGCTTACATGAGAACTAGATGGAGTTGGTAGAAATAAGTTTATATTGTGTATCTCAGGAGATAAGTAAATAAGTACCTACCGACTACCTAGGAATATGAATCTTCTTGTAACCTAAACAATTTCAGAATGATCTAATATGTTACCTAATAGATTTACTTAAATTGCAAGCACTTATCACTGAATAGGATTCCACATAATTATGTTATATATCTGATGAATCATCCATTATTATTACTTAGGTACTTATTCAGATTGTTGTGCAAACCTAGTAAGTTTGTAAACCAAATATGTTGGAACATAGGTTATGATCCACCACAATGAAACATAGGTACACCTAATGGTCTGTATTATGCTAATTACTGTTCTTTACTGGGTATGCAAAGACTGCTGGGTGAGACAATTTCAGGTAGATAGATTGCTGTGAGTAAAAGTAACATACTTAAATACTTGACTCATTAGCCATCATCTCAATAGAACATACTATTCAATATCTGTACTATATTGATATAATAAGTAACTAAGTTTATTCCTTCCAGGTAAACAAACATAGCTTGATGAAACAAGTGGGGTAATTTTCCCATAGTCGAATGTACTTATGCTTGTAAATTGATTGTTTTATGTGATAGAATCTTTAATAAGGCTGATTGATGAGGTAAAAGGTGGTTTTCTTGGGTCTCTCCTAATAAACCTAGGTACCCTAGCAGCCTTCAATTTCAAAATGGCCAAGAAGCTTAACAGTAAATAATGGGGAACAATTGGATTTTTAGGTTATGAAAAATATTCTAATTTTGAAACCAGAACAAAGTAGTTAGATATTCTAATATAAAGAATGGGGTGAAGTATAGATATGCTGTGATACCTCTAAATAGTGGTTATGACAAAATATTATCGACACTTAGCTGAGGATCCTGAGGCGCCGCCGCCGGCCGGTCGAAGCTGCAAAACCACCCCGCCATAAAATACACTTCCACTCTCACTCCATCCTATCACCCGAAACTCCACAAGAAAACCAAGGGCGAGTTTTCTTCCCGAATCCTATTTATAGCCTTCCCTGACCATCGACTCCCTTTTTCTTTTTCTTTTCCCGGTTCATCCATCGAACTTTATCGATTCAACTCCCTCCCTCAGATCCTCGACTACAGGTGGCGCGACTGAGCTAGACAATAACACAACTATTAAATATTTTTAAAGTCATAAACCGATGAACTATTGTTCTATAATTATTGATAATTAATATTATTATTATTTAACTAGTATTTACTAATTTTAAGTCCTGATTCGATTAATTAGAACTAAAAGATACACAGTTGAGCGTCAAGGAGGCGTAGTACGTAAAGTGTCGCGTAAATTAGTGTTGTGCAAATCTGATCCTCATAATAATAACTTATCACTATGGCGTCATTCATTTCAATAACATAATATAACTTGAAACATAATATAACCGAATCTAGTATGATACCTCTTTAAACTCTAAGCGTCAACAATAAGACTTGTACTTATTCTAGGTATCTGTCGATTCGAACGACACAACACCCCCCGAACATTACCATATAAGGAAATGCGTCATCGAGCCTAACCCACTAGATGGCCCTAGTGTGGCATTTCTACATCGCGGTATGGTTGTGTTTTCCAACCAGCGTATAGTCTTATTTTGCTTATAATAAAAATTTCGCCAATCTATACATAAATATTGTAATGATGTATAAGTCTGCTACGGACGGACTATGTTCCGTTACAATCACCCCCTAAATTTTTAGGAAATGCAATTGGATAAAAATTTACCTATCTAAGACTTATACATTATACATGAGTAACGGTACATGAAAATAACAAACTTATATCAGAACCTTACAATACAAATAAGTTTCGTTACAACCACCCCCTAAATTTTTAGGAAATGCAATTGGATAAAAATTTACCTACTTAACTTGATAGACAATGATAACTCTATATCTTAGTGAAGGTGATAAACCCCAATACTCTCATATTAAATTTACTTAATTCATAGTATTGTAACCAGTGTTTTATTGTTACTTAGTAATATTAAAACCAGAATATTCGAGGTAACAGTCGCTGTACCCTTCGCTATCTCGAATATGCAACGAGTTCGAGGCCCCCTACTGCAGATAGATGCCACCCACTCGACCAGCGCACCCAATGAGGACAACAAAGGTGTCATTACCCGACAGGCGTGCACATAATCAATCCTATCAGTCATTCGATAACTCTCTTATAAGAATTCATCAAACGCCCTATATGTTTCTCAGTGATTTCTCCATACGATCGATGCATTGGGTGAATTGCTTACTGTTTTCCTCCCAATGTCTTTGCAATTAAGAAAAGAAACTAAGTAACAAAGTTAAACTAAATACTTGAGTTGAGACCCATATCCCCTCTCAAATATGTGATCGATTAGAGCCCTCACTGTAGATCCTCACCGGATGTCCAGTCAAGCAGACACCATCTACGACACAGGTATCATTATCCAATAGGCTTACACTATCAGTAGTCCTGTTGAACAACTCATTCGATAGCCCCCTTATAGAAGCTCACCAAATGCCCTATGTGCCTATCAGTGGTTTACCCGAATCGTTTTACTTTTCTACTTGAATTAACTCCACTTCAACACCTTCACAACACTTTTATCAACAGAATTTTGTAAGGTAAATTTAAGAATCCCTGGGTCTTATCACCTTCAGCATTTACTAAACCTACCTAGCTTTATGTAAACCTGTAAGCTATAGTGACAACAGGATAAAAGTTTATAAGAAAAACAAATAACTGAACGAAACTTTTAACGAAAAGAAATGCATCTCTGGAAGTACTTCTTAATTATAGCTTAGTTACGTAAATATTAATTAATAAATTACGGCACACTAAAATTGTAACCAGTGGTAAGCGTAAACAAAGTATTCGAGATAACAGTCGTTGTGCCCTTCGCTACCTCGAACACGGAACAACTTCGAATCCCCCACTGCAGATTAATATCGCCCCACCAAACCAGCACTCCCGCGAAGGCGACAAAAGTATCATTATTCAAGAGGCTTGTATTTTTAGCCTAATGAATAACTCATCTGATAGCCCCCTTATAGAAGCTCACCAGACGCTCTATATGTCTCACAGTACTTTCTTAGAACGATCGGCGCATTGAGTGTCATTTAAATTAGTTCCTCCTCAATGTCTTTGTGATTTATGCAAATCA
Source organism: Plutella xylostella (assembly GCF_932276165.1). Taxonomy (NCBI): domain Eukaryota; kingdom Metazoa; phylum Arthropoda; class Insecta; order Lepidoptera; family Plutellidae; genus Plutella; species Plutella xylostella. Next base: position 9,411,973 of record NC_064003.1, read on the forward strand.
ATAATAACTCATTAATGAAAAATATTTGAGTTGAGATCCAAAGTCACACTATTCCCTTCTCAAATATGAGATCGTTGAAAGCCCGCACTGTAGACCATCGCAGAAAGTCTTAGTCGGTCGAGACAATAAAAACGACAAAGATATCATTATCCAATAAGCAATGCTACTAGATAACTCATTTGATAGCCCCCTTATAGAAGCTCGGCAAATGTCTTATATGCCTATCAGTAGTTTATCCGAATTGTTCAGCAGTAGGTATGAATTTAAAAACCATCACTTATCACCTTCACAAAAAAATATATATTTTATAAAATGTAATCTATCACGGTAAAGTTATTAAGTATAGGAAGAAGTACTCCAAAACTACATTCCATTTCATTTCCTTACCAAAGTATAGTCACCGACATTAGCGCGCCCAAAAGTATAAAATTTACAGGGCCAATGAATAAATGACACGGTTACACCGTGTGACCATCGTCACTGTACCTTCAGATAACCTGTACCTAAACTTAAATCCAAGTAGAAACTTATTTACTATGCCTCTTGTGTAAGTACACAACAAACCCCCTTGATTTAAGAATTTATCCACTCTCCTAATCACTAATCATAATAACAATAATCCTATTCCAATCCATAACTTTTAGTTTAAACACACACACACACACTCACGCCTTGTACTAATGTACTCCCTTGCGGGGTAGGCAGAGGTGCATTGCTGCACCCACTTTTCGCCAGTGTTATGTTTTAGTCCCAATGTAATAGGGGGCGAGCCTATTGCCATTTTACGGGCACATCCAAGACCCGAGAACAAATATCTGTGTTTAAACAAATATCTGCCCCAGCCGGGAATCGAACCCGGGACCTTCGGCTCAGTAGTCAGGGTCACTAACCACTACGCCATTCGGTCGTCCACACTAGTTTAACCCAAAATCCTTTACAAAATCAATTAGTTATTTAAAGGAGTGCAATGAGAATTTAAAACAGCTATACTCAACCTGCGGCCCGCGTACCATGACTTAAACGTGTTTGTGGCCCTTACATAAAAAAGGTTGAGTACCAATGATTTAAATGGTGTATCACCCCCAAAATTAAACAACTCTAAAATATTTATCTATGTTGATGAAATACTTAGGTAAGTTAGGCACATTCGTTCACTCCAAGACAGTCAAATTTAAAATGCATTTAAATTGTCAAATAACCTAAGCTCTTATCTATTTCTGTAGATGAATACTCTCACCCCCCACGTGTGTAACAACAGAACAATACTTAACCCACATTCACATCACAACCGTCTTTCCTATTTTATAGTATTGATTGACTCAATTCAATCACCTCACTACACTCTCATTCATAAACATTCCTACATTTTAAACCATATTTACTAATTTTAAGACACACCCCCACTCTCATATGTCACCTATTCCTAAACACACCCTACTGATGATGATGATGATTATAAAATTGGAGCAGCCCATATTTACTCACTTTAAGAGACACCCCCACCCTCTTATTTCACCTATTCGTAAACACCCCCTATTGATGATGATGATGATGATTATAAAATTGGAGCAGCCCATATTTACTCACTTTAAGAGACACCCCACTCTCTTATGTCACCTATTCGTAAACACCCCCTATTGATGATGATGATGATGATGATTATAAAATTGGAGCAGCCCATATTTACTCACTTTAAGAGACACCCCCACTCTCTTATGTCACCTATTCGTAAACACCCCCTACTGATGATGATGATGATGATTATAAAATCGGAGCAGCCCTAAGGATACCTATTCTGTGACATTTACCTAATATTATGTCGAACCGCCCGATGATTATGAGTCTTGGCCATCATAATCTAACACATCATTATAATCTAATACACATATTATAGTTTATAAAATATAGCATGAGCCCTTTAAAATATACCACGTTTGATTGACAGATCTTCCTGGTAGGTGACTATCGACAAATAATTGTGAAATTTTACGTCGACTAAACCATTTGATTACCGACATAGCTGTCAAAATATGCAAGCTGAAGTGGCAGTGGGCTGGTCATATCTGCCGAAGAACCGATAACCGTTGGGGTAGACGAGTTCTCAAGTGGAGACCACGAACAGGCAAACGCAGCGTGGGACGCCCTCCTGCCCGCCGGACCGACGACCCTAGGCGGGTGGCGGGCAGTGGTTGGATGAGGAAGGCCGAGGACCGAGTGTTGTGGCGCTCCTTGGGAGAGGCCTATGTCCAGCAGTGGACGATTATTGGCTCATGATGAAACCATTTTACTTTGACTTTGACTTATGCCTGCTAAATAAAGTTGGGTTTCCCTTGAAAGCGAAGAAGTGACAAATAAAATGTATGGATTTGACAGCTGTCATTCTAATCAAGCTATTTTTAAAGAACTGTAACATACATTCACTAGGGTCACCCCCACTATCTTATGCCTTCCAGCTTCCTCTCCTGGGAACAGTCCTAAACACCCCCTATATGTGATGACGACATTGAAGTAACCCTATGAATACCTATTTGTGTGTAACTTTTAATCTAATGATGTTACGGCCGATGATGATGATGAACCCAAGCCACCCTAATTTAACACATTGATAAAATCAGATATAAGTAAGTATGTAAATACGAACATACATAGTTTCCTTCACTAGCTCATTTTATTTACACCGTAATCTTATCATTCCTCTATCTCATAATATCCCTAATGTCGTGCACATTATTCACAATATCAATCCATACTCAATCGCACCTACACGCAATTAGCAATCCAGTACCTATACTATATGTAGCTAGCACGCACTCACGCGCAGCCTGTATTTAGGTATACACTGCAGGACGCGAACCTCCTCCAATTCCCCAACAACAGAGAGCCACCTCCACAATCTCCATGCACATAAATTTAACACCACAACACACATTGAACACCAAAAACCCGAGGATCGAACTCGAGACAATAGTCAAGATCACTATCCACCACAACATTCGGTAGTGTAGCCAGCTAAGTATTTACATACATGTAGAAACATAAGATCATAATATCATAACCTCTCTTTCTCCACATGCTAGGTATCGACTTCCCCCTCCTAGTTCCAATTATATACCTAATTACCTATACCTGCGTATTAGCAAAACGCATACCTACTACATACATGCCATTGAAGTAGGTACAACGAAAGGAGTGACATATCCACTGTACCCAACACACGAACAGTGCCTCCGGCATCGGCAAACAGCCACCGACAACTGATCCCACTACATAATCTTTTAACCACGGTGACAAACACCTTAGTGACAATCACTGGAGCTGGACAGCTGTTTGTCACTGACATTATAATAAGAAGTAACATTACCTATCATTGCCTAATTAAATAGGTACATACATGAAGGTCATTGAACCTGTACAAAACAGTCTTTAATTTTGTCGACACGAATGCGGTAACTATATACATATTCAGTTAACCCCACGAAAGCTGAATATACTATTACTAAAATCCACAAAACTCATAACAATAATATTCGCTAAACTTACAACAGCCCTTTCCTTTGTCCGTAAGGTACCTACACGTCAGGTACCTAGAACTCACCTACATCCATACCAAATTCATGACACCAATCCCCTTCTATCGTGGGTAAAAGTCACCTTGACATAAGACCTAACACTAATCCTATCTTTTCTATGCTGGCAAAATTTATTTGTCATACATAACTAATTCTCATTACACCCCTTTCTCTAGCGTTGAAAGTATAAATATATCAGCATATAAACATACACCAAACCTATAACAACACTCTTCCTTTATGGTTTAATTAAACCCACATAACGGACTACCTAAATAAATGAGTAAGAAAATTATACAATGCAAAATATTTTAATATGTATACCAGCGCCACCTGTGTTAAAACTCTTGAACTGCAATTAATCATTGATATCTACAGGTTCGAACATCAAATACAGCTAGCTAACTTCTTCCTGTTGTATCCTTATTTACCGTTTATTTAAAGGTAAGTAGAAGTATAAAATAACAGTAGACAGACAGTACACTTGGAATTAAACCTAAAATCGGATGCACACAATCAAAATAAATTTGCCATGAGTAGATATATCTCATCCGCCGCTGTGAAACTGACACTTATTAAATGTGTCAACTATCTACCTATAATATGTGTATATGTATGTATAAATAACAAAAAATCTATTCCCTAGACAATCGTAGTCGTAGAAAATTAAATAGGTAAACAAGTACTTAGGTACTTACTAAAGTTTGCATTCACCAAAACATCTGTTAGTTATAGCTACCTACCACGCTAACTTCGAACGGTCTTTGACCTTACTAGTTTATTCTCGTTTACCTAGTAGGTACCTACTTTATTTTACTATAGGTACCCCTTTTCCTTTATTAATTTAATGAAATAATTACAGAAAATGACGCAACATCCATGCGCCAAACCTACCAGTTTCAAGTGCACCATGGTAAGATCGGTATAAATGAACCATGTAAAGTGTGCGCAGCTTCTAAATCACAATGTCATGTCTTTACCAAAATAATAATGACAGGACGCTACCTATAACCTATTTGATTGTTTTACTAATGCATTTGTAGGCAACCTACACGTATTTTAAGCACACTAAGTTTGAATGTAACAAATTTGTATACAGTAGGGTAAAAGTACCACATATCGGCACTTCAAATGTTTCAAGCAAAATGTATACAAGTATACAAATATTATGCTAAGTTTTTTTTTTTTTATTTTATGTAAAGGGTAAAGTTACCAGTTATTGACCTTTTAAATGGTTCAAACAAAATGTATTACCTAAGTGTACACATTATATTATATTTTTTTTTATTTGTTTTTTTTTTTTTTTTTTTCTCAATCTCCTTCCGTTTCACGGCAACAATTGTAGGCTAAAAGCCTTTTAAGTTTTTGAATAATGCAAAACACAAATAAAGTAACGTTCCTAATAACCCGATCCTGTTTCTAATAATTCTGATCACCCTATCCTGGTCTACGGCATATCAATTGTAATATACCCCCCCCCTGTAGTGACGCTTCGGACTCTATCCTACCTATTTAAGACGTATTTTTTCGCCCTACATAAATTGGAACGGAACTGAAGAGAAGTCTTGTAACGGTATACGTGCTTTGCATTATTCGTTTGGCCAATACGTGATCGTCTAGCATAGCGGTTAGGACTCTACATTGCCGAAGCAACTCAAGTTCTTTTAGGAGGTTGAGAGAATCCCTACCCTAGCACTAATCCCTAGAACCCTAGTTCATAATCCCTAGTTTATCTAATTTTTAGGACAACAGAACAAAGCTCAAGCAATAGTTATTTCTTAAAAAATATACATAATTGAGAGTGATTTAAAAATATATATTATATATATATAAAAAAAAGGGTTTTTAATTTGAATAGAAGGTGCGCCCCGCCTCGCACACCCTATGAAGGACGACCAGATCCGTCCACCAGACCCATCTACCTTCTCTAGCCCACTGGCTCTATTCAAACTGTTTTTTTTTGTCAGTCAGTCCCTAGGAAAGGATCTATTGATTGGGATCCAGATGATGTTAATAATATTTTATTCAGCTTCACAATTCGGCACGGATATCTCCTGAGCCTACTTAAGCATTTATTCGACACGGATATTTCCTGAGTCTACTTCTGTATCCATAATATGTAATAGTTATTCGGCACGGATAGTTCCTGAGCCTACTCTTGTATTTTCGACACGGATATTCCCTGAGTCTACTTATACATTTATTCGACACGGATATTTCCTGAATCTACTTATGTATCAATAATGTGTAATAGTAACTCGGCACGGATAGTTCCTGAGCCTACTTCTGTATCCATAATATGTAATAGTTATTCGGCACGGATAGTTCCTGAGCCTACTCTTGTATTTTCGACACGGATATTCCCTGAGTCTACTTATACATTTATTCGACACGGATATTTCCTGAGTCTACTTATGTATCAATAATGTATAATAGTAATTCGGCACGGATAGTTCCTGAGCCTACTCTTGTATTTTCGACACGGATATTTCCTGAGTCTACTTATACATTTATTCGACACGGATATTTCCTGAGTCTACTCATGTATGTCGTCACAGTACAATGTTTTCCAATAATGGACATAATTAAAATATAATTATTATCTCCCATTTCAGCTTGTGTCAAGAGCAATCACTCAAATGTATCTCTATATTGTAGATCTCAGAGTTATGTGACAATTAATATTTTATCGATGCTGGCTTGTATCTACCATGGTACCTACAAGTTGTTCGAGGTGGTTTCCCTGCCTCTAATTAACTTCATCACAGTCAAGCTCAACATTACTTATTAATAACTAACTGTCATCATCTCCTCCTGTATATAGTATATTGGTAAGTTTGTAAGAAGGATCCAATTCAACAACTGCTTTCCTTTACCCAAGCTGATAAGAAGTCATTTCAATTTATTTATCGGTAGTAAGTAACTCATGTACTATGAAAATATTTTCCTATCTTATTCAAAACTTAGTAAATTTTATTTAGAATAGAATACAGTTGAAACTCTTATGGTCGCCAATCGCCTCAATGACCCTAATTATAAATTTTGTTTAATATTATCAACATCTTATCCAAACCCAAATCAATAATTATTTATATTAGCAGAATTAAAGGAAAATAATAAGTATAATAAATTATTACTAATCACTTAATATGTAAAAGTTGTCATGGTCACAGTCAATAATATATAGCCAATGATACCCATTTAACCTTCAAAAGTAAAATTGCATGAATATTCACTATGGAAATATTTATTTTATCTTTTCCAAATATTTCAGTTAACTTAAAATAGTGTTAGTGCTCCTATGGCCGCCATCCAACACATTGACCCTACTGGTATAATTACCTAATTGAAGGTATTTATTTTATTTTAATCATACAAGTAGATAACTTTAGTAAAAGTAAAGTTGGTGCTCAACTAGGTCGGAAACTGACTCATTGACCCTATTATTTATTAATTTTGTTTAATATTCTTAACATCTTTTCCAAAGCAAAATCTATCTTTATTTATATTAATAAAAGGGTATAATGCAGGTTTTTAAGTATTATAAATTATCATTAACTTGCTGAATATATAAGAATTGTCTTAGTCACAGTCAGTCAGGTACAAGTTATGACCAATATAACCATTGAATAAAAGGAATACTTACTAAATTACATGAATTCTATTCTGTTTTCTGATACATAACTAGTAATTGAGGTACTGAAGTAAATACCTATTGAATTCCAATAAAGCAAACTTTACATACTTAGGTGGGTAAGCAAATACCAAAATCATATCTATCACATCAATGAGTAAGAGGCCTAGATCCACTAACTATACATCAATAACATTCACCACACATGAGATACAAAAGGATAGCATGTTTTCCAATTCAATAACCTACTCTCCCACAGTCTAAACCTACCTGCTTAGCATCTAACTGGTTTGAAGATGAAATGCATTTTATACAAACCCACATTTTAAACAATGTACCTAGTATCAAATACCTAGTAAGTAAGTATAAATTTAGAATCTGGGTTTCTTAGTTCTGAGCTAATGTTTTGAAAGTAGATTTGTTTTGCAAACAATACCAAACAACAAACAATGTCCCTTAAATGTTTGTTGGTTTTGTTGCTGCCTAATTGTTAAGTATGTTTTTTTCTTTTATGATAAACAATACTTCAAATACCTGAATTTACCAAGTGTAGCTAAACCCATAATAAAACCATAGAGAATCATTAAACTAGTGAATCACACAAGTACACACAATAATTATTCAAGTAGAAACATAGTATTTTATGAAAATATGGTCCGGCCAATTTTCATCCCGGTGGAAAAATGTTTAAAATCATTTCAAATATTAAGAATACAAGTAATAAGTAATGTTTATAATAACCACTCTTAGAGAATCAAAGTAGGTTGAGCTAGCTGTAGATTTTAAATTACTTAAGTACTAAATAGAAATGCTGATTCAAATAAGAATATAATTTTGCTAAATAGATTCATAGCTTAATATGAATAACCTGAAGCATATTCTTCATTCTGGTTTCAAGACTGAATAGATAAATACATGCTTACATGAGAACTAGATGGAGTTGGTAGAAATAAGTTTATATTGTGTATCTCAGGAGATAAGTAAATAAGTACCTACCGACTACCTAGGAATATGAATCTTCTTGTAACCTAAACAATTTCAGAATGATCTAATATGTTACCTAATAGATTTACTTAAATTGCAAGCACTTATCACTGAATAGGATTCCACATAATTATGTTATATATCTGATGAATCATCCATTATTATTACTTAGGTACTTATTCAGATTGTTGTGCAAACCTAGTAAGTTTGTAAACCAAATATGTTGGAACATAGGTTATGATCCACCACAATGAAACATAGGTACACCTAATGGTCTGTATTATGCTAATTACTGTTCTTTACTGGGTATGCAAAGACTGCTGGGTGAGACAATTTCAGGTAGATAGATTGCTGTGAGTAAAAGTAACATACTTAAATACTTGACTCATTAGCCATCATCTCAATAGAACATACTATTCAATATCTGTACTATATTGATATAATAAGTAACTAAGTTTATTCCTTCCAGGTAAACAAACATAGCTTGATGAAACAAGTGGGGTAATTTTCCCATAGTCGAATGTACTTATGCTTGTAAATTGATTGTTTTATGTGATAGAATCTTTAATAAGGCTGATTGATGAGGTAAAAGGTGGTTTTCTTGGGTCTCTCCTAATAAACCTAGGTACCCTAGCAGCCTTCAATTTCAAAATGGCCAAGAAGCTTAACAGTAAATAATGGGGAACAATTGGATTTTTAGGTTATGAAAAATATTCTAATTTTGAAACCAGAACAAAGTAGTTAGATATTCTAATATAAAGAATGGGGTGAAGTATAGATATGCTGTGATACCTCTAAATAGTGGTTATGACAAAATATTATCGACACTTAGCTGAGGATCCTGAGGCGCCGCCGCCGGCCGGTCGAAGCTGCAAAACCACCCCGCCATAAAATACACTTCCACTCTCACTCCATCCTATCACCCGAAACTCCACAAGAAAACCAAGGGCGAGTTTTCTTCCCGAATCCTATTTATAGCCTTCCCTGACCATCGACTCCCTTTTTCTTTTTCTTTTCCCGGTTCATCCATCGAACTTTATCGATTCAACTCCCTCCCTCAGATCCTCGACTACAGGTGGCGCGACTGAGCTAGACAATAACACAACTATTAAATATTTTTAAAGTCATAAACCGATGAACTATTGTTCTATAATTATTGATAATTAATATTATTATTATTTAACTAGTATTTACTAATTTTAAGTCCTGATTCGATTAATTAGAACTAAAAGATACACAGTTGAGCGTCAAGGAGGCGTAGTACGTAAAGTGTCGCGTAAATTAGTGTTGTGCAAATCTGATCCTCATAATAATAACTTATCACTATGGCGTCATTCATTTCAATAACATAATATAACTTGAAACATAATATAACCGAATCTAGTATGATACCTCTTTAAACTCTAAGCGTCAACAATAAGACTTGTACTTATTCTAGGTATCTGTCGATTCGAACGACACAACACCCCCCGAACATTACCATATAAGGAAATGCGTCATCGAGCCTAACCCACTAGATGGCCCTAGTGTGGCATTTCTACATCGCGGTATGGTTGTGTTTTCCAACCAGCGTATAGTCTTATTTTGCTTATAATAAAAATTTCGCCAATCTATACATAAATATTGTAATGATGTATAAGTCTGCTACGGACGGACTATGTTCCGTTACAAGCCGACTGGAAATATTTTATGGTCACCCTACTAGCCTCTTTATGCTTTGGACCAATAAAACGTAAAATATTATCTTCTTTCCACTGACTGGAGGTTATTGTTCCGTGTAAGAAAACAATTGACTTAATAAAAGTGTTGATGATAATTCTCGTTATGATGTGGGGCACTCAATCTTTATACTCATCTAAATCTAAAATAGTGTATCAGGGAGTTTGTTTAATTATAAAATTCGAATTGCCTATACTGCGTTACTTGAAATATCCAGTATTGCATTCAGTATTCTTTGTAAAGAAATTCACACTCATTTTATCGACAATTCATAAAGTAGTTTTTTTTACAATCATAGTGTAAGTATATATTTTTCAAAACACCTTGATTATTTTCACTTTACGTATAAGCTAAAACACAAGATAATAAACGTCTACGCCATTTTATTTTCTTTTGATATTCACCTTGCAAAATTGTGAGACAACACTCAAAATATCAAAGAAATATTGTTAGGAAAGCCACCCTCGTTTTATACCAAATATTATTATCTTTTTATGAAAGCACTAAGCCATAGAATTACAAATAAAGGTAAAATGGCAAAAATATCGGCATGCTTCACGTATTTTTTGGATAAGTAATGAACTCTGGTTCTTTTTATCATACACATATTAACAGGAATACACCTATTATGAATAAAATATCAAAATAGATGTTGACGCTATATCTACTTTTCTACCTGTCTCTCACGCTTTCGTTTTATTCATTTATACCCCATCCACACGCTCGGCGAACAATGGCAAACAGCAAACAGCAAACAGCAAACACTGACGTGTGGATGGGTGTTTGTCGTTGTTTGCCTGTTTGTGTTTGTGTTCGCCAGTGTTCGGCATCGGTGTCGGTTTTTCTTGCCAGATCAAAGGATGTTCGGCAAACAGTTCGCTACGTATCCACACGTCTGGCAGCGATCAGTATGCGCGCTAGCATTGCGGGAGGCGGACGTATCAACTTGCTAAACTTTTTCGTTGGCGCGCATTTTTTTTTTATGTATGTTCACCGATTACTCCGCCGTTTATGAACCGATTTTCAAAATTCTTTTTTTTTTGTATTGGGTTGAACTCCCAGGTGGTCCCATTATTTTTTCAGAATTTTATCTCACCCCTAAGTGTGGGTAAAGGGGTAAAAACAGGGTATGAATTTCCATTTTGGACACATATATATAGTTCTTGTAACAAAAAATATAATGGTGACCTTGAGCTGATCTGATGATGGAAACGGAAGGCAGTCAAGGGAACTCCTCAACGGTATATAGCAACTACCTCGTGTTTAGGCTTGAATGATTCGTATTGATTAGTAGGAGTTTTTGGTATCATTTGCATCTTACTTTTAATTAAAAATTATTGCAAATAAACTAAAAACTATAAAATAAACTATTAATTAAAAAGAAGAAGTCAGTTTTTTTTTTAATTATTATTATTATCCTACCATCGTCTTTGCTTTCTTCTTATTTTCCTTTTTTCTTTCTCTTGCTTTAATTTATATAATAAAAATATGTCAACCCACAATAATAGCTCGTCGTCCGCCGTGTTTGCCGGTTCGGAATGTTATGAGCGCTCGCCGAGCATGTGGATGGCTGTTTGTGTTCGGTGATAGTGGTTGGTGTTTGGGACTTTGTTTGCTGTTTGCCGTGTTTGTGACAAACAGCAAGCGTATGGATGGGGCTTAAAACATTTTTGTTGTAAAAGTTTGGATTATAAAATGTATTCTAATAACAATTTAAGCAGTTCTATAATTAACATTGCAAAATCTCTCTATTAAATTTCAACGCTCCATCTTCTTTTTTATGTTAAAAAAGGGGCGTTAAATTTTATTAGCGTACATTTGTTGATCCACTCATCGATCATTGCCACCGAATTTAAAATGCAACAAGTGATCGATAAAAGGACGGGAAATAAGTACTTATTCGTGTTTCCTTGCCTCACGCTCCATTTGTTTTGAAATAATTTCTAAAGGAAAGTGGGGGAGTAATCCGTCTTATGTTTATTTCTTTGTTAAAAGTCCTTTTATGTGTCGGTAAGGACGTTCGTTTGTTGCGCAAAGATGTTTGTTTAGGTTTGTCGATGTCGTTAAAAGTTTTGAATACTACGAGGTCTCTTGTTAGCTAGTTTTTCATATTTTATTGCACATACTGTCTTGTAGTGCTATGAAATATGAAAATATTATTTGTGATTCGCCGTCAGATGTGAGGGGTATCTTCTTTTTGCCATACTATTACGTACGTATACTCCCGTCGCAAGCCGTACCGCTGTTTTAGTTGAACGAGTATAATAGCATATACACGTCTAGAATCTATTTTTGCTTAACATTGATACATGCCAGTATTTGAATCCACGGTTTCACGGCTCTTTTTAGTATTTACTTACCTACTATTGGCATCACCAATGTAGTCTTAAATGAAATAAATTTTGTGCAAAAGTAAAAAGTACAAGTCGACTATCTGTTTCCAAGCCAACTGACATTGCTTGCGCCATCTTTTATTTCCCACTTTCAGCGCGGAAATTGTCAAAAGAAACAGTCAACAAGCGAAGTTCAATGGACTCTAAACATTCTGCGAGAGTACCGTTGAAATTAAAAAAATAACCTTATGATAAGTAGTAATCATACAATACAATACTTTTTTTTTCTTTCTACCATAAGAAAATTATTCAAAGCCAACTTATATACTAAGAAGGAAACAGTACAAAATGGCGACCTTTATTTCTTAAAGCAATCTCTGCCAGACAACCTTTTAATGGATCATGATTAATGTACCATCAAAAACAATACTTGTCAAAAAAAACCAAGTCTCGTAACTCGGTTGTTCTACGGTAAAAAGCTGTGAGATCCGTGTAATACCAAGTCTATATATAAGTATTGACTCAGCCATCGCATGGAAACATATGTTAATTAATTTATTTAGTGCGATGACCAAGTCAATATATTTATATAAAACAGTAAATATTTTTAAGATTGAGATGCGTGCGTGGATAAGACTCGGTATTACATGGATCTCACAACTTTTTACCGTAGAACAACTGAGTTACGAGACTTGGTTTTTTTGACAAGTATTGTTTTTCATGGGATCTCATTTCTTTTTGTATTTTGTAGACAGTTCTACTTTTTTTTCTTTTCGGTACCTTCTAGGTACGTAGGTGCGTTAACTTAGTTTGGTAGGTTTCCTTCCTACATAAATCGCAAACTTGAGGTAAGAATCAAGAATCTTTATTTTTGGCTACGTAATGAATAAACGTAACTTTGATACTTCGTACTGCATCAAATTTCCCTAATTAAATTTCAACCTTAGTTTCGAATACACAAAGTTCATTGTACATTAAGAAATTTGGCAGGGGCACTACGGTGCGCCTATATTTACTTGGTGGGGGCACTTCCGTGCCCCCAGATATGTGATTATGAAATTATTTAAGCAGTTATGTACCTATCTAGAAAACTGGACCAAAATTTTAAAAAAATTACTCGAGTTGGTGGGGGCACGGCAGTGCGCCCAAATATTTTAGTTTTTCCTTAATTTATACACCAAACATTACTTATATTCCAAATTTGAAGCTTCTAGGTCTGCTAGAAGTGCCTTAGAATTTTTATGATCGGTGAGTGAGTGAGTGAGTGTGTCAGTGACAAAATTAAGAAACTTTGACCCGTTATAATTCTTAAACTACTGTTTCAAATGTAATGAAATTCGTAATATACCGTGTCTTTACAATGCCTGCATGGTTAGTGAAAATTCAGTCTTCTAGTTTTATCCACAACGAAGTTACAGGGGGCCGAAAATGGCCTGAATTGCTTCGAGAAAAGGATGGTACGGCCGTGCCGCTTTTTTGCTCGACTTGGTGGGGGCACTGCCGTGCCCCTAGATTTCTGATTACAGATATTTATTATCTACTAATTGTGTGTTTATAACTGGCACTATTTATCAAGTTCACTAGAAGTTTTCGATGTGAAAATTATGCGGAAATTCAAAGAAAAAGCTCGTCTTATGAATCTTTGAGTGATAGAGCCCAAATCTCAATGAAGTCAAAACATTGATGGATAGATTTCAAAAGTAGGCTCACAGTTCTAGACAATAACCAGTTACTATTATCAACATCGGCTGTAAATTCTAACAGTCGATACCAGTAGCAGGGCCAAGGGAAGAAATAGCAAGAAGGGGCGAAAATAAAATATTGTACTTGACTTGTTTGATGTATGGGAAACAGGGAGTAGGGAAACCGTTTGATGGTTTTTTTTGGGTTCGATTTAAAGTTTGTAATAGTAGGGATGCGATGGACGAAGTTTATTGAAGAGGATTGGGGTGAATATAGGAAGCGGGGGCAAAAGCGAATATAAGCAGAAAAACATTCTCTTACGGGCCATAAAAAGAGGTTATTGTTTTTTGCGGGCACTAAAACATTAACAGCTTCATGAGTTTTATGATTTATGGATATTACTCTTATTTTTGTTTTAACTTCACTAGAAGTATAATATAGCGCCAAGATATTATTTTACAAATCAATTACATCGATTTTTTTTAAATCGCTTTAATTGTATTGAATTCTATACTGTTTAATATGGTCCATCTAATCCACAATGTAAAAGTTTTCAACTATATAACCTAACAAAAAAAAAAACAATATATAAAACCCCAGAACACGCAACTCTAACTTTATCTTTTCTATAGAAACACCCATTTTTTCTACTCGTTGCTAGATTAACAATCGGGAATAATGGTTTGGAAGGCCCCCTACAAGGGCCGTAGCTTACATCCTGTTACAGTGATGCCAGACGCATAAAACATAACCGAAAGTGGATTTTCCTTTATTGCCCCAACGTATTTATCGCACGTATGTACATGGAGCGCTTGGAAAAACGCCAAGCGATACTCGTCTTTATGGCCGCTTTATTTTGATAGCCTGTATGGAGTGTCAATAAGTGGTAGTTGCGTTAGTTTTACACATTTCGAGAGCATTGGACTAGTAGTTGCGGGAATTAAGTGTTTATCTTTTATTGTGATAGGTAGGTATTTCTTTTTATTTACTTGTATCACGTATAAAGAATACTTAGTTCATATTATTACGTTCGTTGCCGTTGTTGAGTATCCTTTATGATCTTTACTTTTACGTTGTATCGCAATAGCGAATATATTATCATGATTACACATAGCCAAATGCAGATATACATATTTAAAGATTTGTTTCATAAATACGCAATAACTACTTACTATACTAATAACTCTGTGCCAACAAGTACCCGGACAAGCTATACAAATTAACACATTTAATACATTGTACTGTACGGTTACAATACCAGCGTTATTCTGAGATACTTAACTGTTTCACAGCGATGGTTAGTGATCAATTTATGGTACAGTCTGCCACGCAGGTATTTGGCCCCTCGGAGCTCATTTATTAATTTATTTATGTTTTAAAATGTAGATAGGTTTATTTTAGGAACTTAAATGACATTTTGCAACGGTTAAGTAGTTATTACGACGAATGGCGTAGTGGTTAGTGACCTGACTACTGAGCCGATGGTCCCGGGTTCGATTCCCGGCTGGGGCAGATATTTGTTTAAACACAGATATTTGTTCTCGGGTCTTGGATGTGCCCGTAAAATGGCAATAGGCCCGCCCCCTATTACATTGGGACTAACATAACACTCTGGCGAAAAGTGGGTGCAGCAATGCACCTTTGCCTACCCCACAAGGGAGTACATTAGTACAAGGCGTGAGTGCGTGTTTTTTTTTAAGTAGTTATTAGAGCAGCATTGTCTGTCTTCCCAAGAATCGTTTGAGCGGTACAATGCTGACTAAAGACAACGGACGCATCGCATTTAGTACATACATGCATACACATACATATGCTCACGACTGTAATCCCCGAAGGGGTAGTCAGAAGCTGTACATTTGTACTAACGTGATAGATCGCGAGCCGTATCGCCGTTTTTGAATGAGTACAAAAAGTCGCAATTAGTATTCTTTGTTTAGAAATTTACACAACTGCGTCTACTTAATCGGCATTGCCGACGCCGTTTCTCCATACATTCATGAAAATCCGTTTCGTCCAATACGTGCGACACCGATAGGTTCTTGCTACCGGTGCGACGTTATTTTTACAAATTGATTACCATTTTAGAATCGCTAAGTGTTCCTGAATACGGTTGCATGAAACTTTCCAAAGTAACAGGTGCGGGAAACTTGTTAACTTTGTCCTTTATGTAGCAAGGACAGGGCCTGCTAATAATGTAGTGTTCTCGGTGTTCGCCTGGATAAAGTCCCGGGTTCGGTCCCGAGAATGTATTTAAAAACGGTGTGTTGTTGCTCATGATTTTGATCTGTATAAATTACCTATTTGGCTATGAGTAACGATTGGATTTCGCTTTGATTTAGGAGATATAAAGTCAATTTATTTTTATTGAGCGTATTCATCTAATGTCTGAAATTTATGATTGATGGATGCTTTATTCTAATTTTCCTCATTTCAAAATTAAATTCTAACACTGATAAAATAAAATTTAAAAATTATAAGCAATCGTCTCCAGCAGTGCTTATCTTAAAAGTACGATTAACACGGTTGGTAGGTACCTTGTCGAAATGTAAAATCAGAAATTTATTTAGCAGTGTAATCTGAAAAATTTAAGTACATTTTTCATTTAGTGTCGATGTAAGTGGAACTATTTCATTGGTCGTGAGTCCACCACCATACCACTTGTCTTCGGGGCGGTCGGTCGATTTGTCGCCGTCACCGCCGGGGTAATCTAGTTTGATCCGGATCCATCACGCGGGAGATAGCGCCCGCATCTGATACACGCGGCGATAGCGGCTGATATTGTAGGCATAGAGAAAATAAACTACGACTTTAGGTTACAGTGCTCCTACGCACGGCGTCGCCGCCGCGGCGTAAATTTTACATAAGTAAGTTATTATCGCGGGCCTATCCCGATTAATCCCGAAGTCAAATTCAATACAATTTGAATCCGAAAATCGTTGTTAAACAAGTTCACGATAGGTGTTATGGTGTTATTAATACATTGCTTGTTATACTTAAAGATCACACTTACCACTTTTGTAATGACCTTTAGATTAGTCCAATAAGGGGATTTAAAGTGTAGTTACTATTTTTGCAGGAGTGTATTACGTAAAATATATAAAATACGTAGGTACCTACATACACATAGCAACATAGCTAAGTCAAGTCTTCTAAAAATAGTGAAAAGCCCGTGTCACCTACTCCATCTACAGGGTGTTAAATAAATCGTCGGCTGCTTATTCATTTACAATTGGCCGCGATCCCTGTAAGCCGCTGGCTTATTTGTCCAACAGAGTGCTAATTCCAAAAGATAAATTAATTTTGCAACTCTCTCCTCGCTGTTTTTGTTCCCCCTTTAAAACAACCGACCTACAAAAAGATCGGACGGTTGTTGGTGGAAAAGATTTTGTTTATTTTGTCTTGTAGTCTTTTTTCATTGTGACGATTTTAAATGTAGGTATTTATTGAGTAACCCGAATCCGCGTTGTTCTATGTAGGTACGTATAGTGTAGGTAGAGTTTGACTTACCTAAGCTAATAAGGCCGTACGACTTTTTATTAGAATTTAATTAGTATAACGACCTCAGGGTTTCTTAACCTGACTGTATCTACACAGAACGCTGGCTAAAGGTAAGCGTCCACTTATCAGTCTCGTACGTATCGCACCAAACGTATATTCATATGTGTATGGAGAAACGGTTTCGGCAATGCCGATGAAGTGGGACACACTTGTGTGAAATTCTTTAAAAAAAAATACTGAATGCCATGTGTCCGTTGCATACGATGCCTCTAGGTAGACGCTTACCTTACACTGCTGTGTTGAAATCCTTTCACTGCAGCGACCAAGTCTCACATAAATACATTATGTACAGTCCGCTATACAATTCGAGCAATCACCCCCCGACGTATGACTGCCAGTACAACATCCAAAGTCATTATTAATCTCCATTGTGTTGCAACAATAAACGAAAATTGTCATAACGTGAAATGGCCGGGCGTTATTAAAAATTCCATCAACCGCAAACGGCTGGCGGCTCGGGGCGTATAGAGAGGTCCACGAGCATGTTATTATTATTATACTGTATGGGTTTTATGTGAAATTGTGATATTTTGTATCAAAAACTGGCCCTGTAGCACGGGGCGCTATTAAGACGTGACAAAAGTTCTCCGTCGCGCTCGCTCTTGAGGCTGCGCGATGTGAGTGAGCGCGATGCAAAACTCTTGTCACGTCTTAAATGCGCCCCGTACTAGCCCTTCTGGTATTATTAAAATTGTCACAATACAGAAGATGTTACAACTCAAAAAAGTACAGAAACGGATATATAAGTAATCCTAATCTCACACGACCCCAAGCTAGGCAGAGCCTGTAATATGGGTATCGGACAGCTTAAATATCATCATCACACAGATACCTAGATAGATATGTATTAGTTGAACACCCAATATCCGAGTACAAATATATCTCTTTAAACAAATATCTGCCCCGGCTGAGGATATAACCCGGGACCTTCGGCATAGCAGTCAGGGTCACTAACCACTACACCATTCGGATCTTTTCCGATTCACAAAATAAAAGAGACTAAGAGAGTCTATCATAAATTGATAAACCTTTTGCTTTTATACAGTTTGTTACTAAAAATGTGTGCTTTTGGCTTGTGAATGTTGACTAGAGGTGAGGGAGGTCACCTCTAGCAATGTCAGATGTATTCAAACCAGCTTGGAGCGGGTCAACCTAACTCGGCCGGATTCTGCTAAACATGATTCAACTTACATCGTGAGGTACTTATGCAATTTCTTGTCTAGATAGAAAAGAGGTGCATTGTTTTTTGTCTTGCATGCATCATGCTTGCATCATATTTATCTTGCATGACATTCCGATGTTGTTGGAAAGTTTCATAATAAATAATAGGTAAGTATTTCAAATGAAAGCTATTCGTAGCTTCATTATTGTGTAACATGGTTTGACACCATGTTGACCGCACATCAGTGCACTGACATTCGCTAGCAGACTTGCCTCCCCAAAAGACTGTTTGAAGTTCTCAGGGAACGAAGTGAAAAGACTACACACTCAGCTCCGTTTGTAGGAAAAAGTGTTTAGTATTTTTTGTTTCAGAAATATTATGTACAGTAGGGTAAGTACATAATAGGTAGGGCATTTACAGTATGAATCAGTAAAGTAGAAGTAAATTACCGGGCATGTTCAATTGCTTCAAAAATGCTACAAACAAACCCATCAATATACCTACTTTAATTTAACTGCTAAGTGTTAGTTACCACGCCCGTGTAAACTCTACATTATGACATACATGAAATATAGGCCCTGTTTCACAATGTCTGGTTAGTGGCTACCTGTGAGATAAAATACATGTCATGCTGTCACTGTCAAAAAATATATAACAGAGTGACAGCATACTGTATTTTATCTCACAGGTAACCAGACATTGTGAAACAGGGCCTTATTATACCTATTCCAGCGATTATAAATAGCTTAGGCTTGTTTTCACATTTGAGGAAACTTAAGACGCTAACTTATTAAGCTACGTATGGTTCAATAATGTTTAGTTTAGCATAAACAATCCCGGATATAGGTATTTGAGCTTATCCTACGCCTACGCCTTTGACTCACAAAGGTACAATCAGAGTAAAGGTAGAGCCTTATTTCACCCCTAATCTAATAGAACAAACATTCAGCACCCCACATTGATAACTTACCCCCTTTGTAAGGTGAACTCTTAAGACATATAATCTCAGTTAAAATTACCAAGTCTTTGTTGTTCTAACACTCCGAATTCTATGAAGCGATAGGGTTACTGGATATAAGGGGGAACCGAATGGTATGCAGATTGCAAGTATTTATGGGGTTCCGTAGCCAAATATGGAACCCGTTTAGATTCGTCATGTATGTCGGAATGCCTATCTTTCCACCCTAATAGTGTGATGTGTATTCATCAACCATTTTTTCAGAAACTATAAGAACTATACTTGGTAAGAGGATGTAAGTATTTTCTGAACACACCAAAATTAAGAAGAGTCTTTTAATTTTGTCGAGTAAGTATTACAAATATTACGTTCAAATCACGTACATACGTAGGTGCGTAATTCTGCAATATCATGTTTCATGGTAATGATACATTTTTAGCCGACTGCGCAAAGGGTGAGGTGTTCATATATCTGTGTATGTACGTATGTATATTTTCTGCAACCCCTCTCGTCGTGTCGTGTGACATTGACGGCTAATTTTACAAGTTTCCCCTCCATTACCGTTACGAAACCGAAAGATAACGAAAGTATAGTCTGATCACAAAATGAAGACCCTTAGTATCGTATTTAGTATCTTATCAGTTATCAGTCCAGACTATACCAGAACGATCAGAAACTATTCGTTATCGGTATAAATTTACTTACCGAATTTTTAGATATACTTACTGAATTAAAAAAGCCTACATACATATCGTAATGAGTTCATTACAAAAAAAAACGAAACCGTGACTGCGCAAGCGGCATCCTGTAGGACAAAGGACACACTGTTTTTGAAAAATCTAGCAAATATCTTTAGATTTATTAAATTAAAAAGTCTCAAAAATGTAGCGCCACCGAAATAGTCTCGAAAATAACAGTCAGACAATACATTGCAAAATTGCAAGGGGAAGGCAACCTGAGTCGGAAGAAGGCTTTCTTAATCACTCCTTGTGGTTTATCGCGAGGTGTAAACTTACCTACAGGGGGCGCCAGGCACTGGGGGGTCACTATAGAAGTCGAACGAACGAACGAGAACTGTCAGTGCTGTCACGTTATATAGTACGCTTAATACAACCAGATAGAGTCGAGGCTATAGCACTGCGCTCCAAAGCTTAGGTAAAACGAAAATGCTGCGCGAACCACGACCCCATCACGTTGTATTAAACGCACTGACTGCGTGACAGCTCTCGTTAGTTTATTTATTTATTTATTTATTATAGATACACCAACAGAATACATATTATTGCAGTTCGTTCGTTCGTTCGTTCAATTTCTGTAGTGTACCCCCTGGGATATGAATAAAGTTGTCCGTATTCATATCGACGCCATTTCCCCGCCAAGCTTTGAATAAGTTAATCTTAAGTGAGAGTTAATTTTGTGTTAACAAATGGAGAATGGTGTGTGTTAGAAATGCTTCAAATATTCAAAATCATTATTATTATCCAACATCGGGGATAACGGTTTATTAACATTCGATTGAACATTCACACACATTTATTTAAATATATTGAAAGTACAGTTAACAAATAACTAATATGTATCGCAAAACAAGTTGATCCTTATACCTAGTCACAGATGAAGCATAAATATCCTTACTAATATTATAAATGCGAAAGTAACTGTGTCTGTCTGTCTGTCTGTCAGTTACTCTTTCACGCCAAAACTACTGAACGAATTTGAATGAAATTTGGTATACATATGGCCTAGACCCTGAGAAAGAACGTAGGCTACTTTTTATCCCGGAATTCCCACGGGAAAATCTTTTTAAGGCGAAGCGAAGCTCGCGGGTACAGCTAGTATAGAATATTTATGTAAGTAATTCATAGATACGCAGTAGAAGATTTATTGTATTTATGAATTGGAACGTTTATGAGTTGTGTAATTTTCCACTCATATCGGATCATTTTTACTTATCAATGAAATCTTAGGTTATTAAATTATCAATATAATATACATATAGTCACTAGGTTACGATACATGTAACCGTAAACGTAAGAATAAGTATAGGAAGTACACTGTATTGTAAATTAAGAAAATACTTAGGTATACATAATAAATTCGTAAGAATAATCAATGTTTGATATCAAATTAACTCTGCGGTTCACTGATGCCGATAAACTTTATGATGGGCATAAAAAGAAAATGCATATTTACAGCTACCAGCAAGCAGAGGCGGCCAATTTGCGAGTTATTTGTCTACGAAATTCGGCAGTATTTTTAATAAAATATAAAATGGGGGAAAGAAGACTGCTCGGAATTTATATTAGCCTCTCCCCTACATGTTGCGGCACTGAAGGAATGCCTCATAATAAGCAACAACTATGAAAAACGCTTTAGTCTAAAGTTGGAAAGAAACTATGAAAGCGTTTGCATTGTTTCGACTTGGTTGAGATAATTTCAGAAGTTTCAATGCATTGTTGAGCTCATCTCATGAGCGGAAAGTTATTTCCTTGAAGCATGTTTAACATCTTGGAGCGTTTTCTAGATTCAAACTAGACTAGACCTTTAAAATACGGTAATGAGTTAAAATATTACACAAAAAATCGATAACACAATAATACTCAGAGGTACACTTCATAAGTAGAAACTTGTAAAGGTGCTTTTTTACCTTATCAAGACAACCTTGAACTCACATACTCATACCGCCTCAAATTCGAAGAATAAGAGTGGGTTAGTTTAACAAGGTACGAAAGTTACTTATGAACCTGCCGGTACGAAACAAGCAGACACAATGAAGATACACAAAATGTGCATCACATGAATGTTTGTTTTGGGCGGGATTCCGAATGCAATTTCACCACCTGACTTATGGGGTCGTCCTTATAATAATAAACATTTAGCACATTTCAAGTCACCAATCAAATTGATTTCTGATAACTAATACAAAAAGTTATTACGTTACGAATATTTTTGATTTAGTAATTTGGCAACCGGCAGGTGTAATACGACACCTGGATCCTTTAAGAAGGTAATTGGAATATATTACATCATAAAAAGTGATTTAATTTATGGGGCAAGTAATGAGAAAGGACAGGTGATAGCCATTATTAAGTCTACAGATGCACAAGAATCTCTTACTTAATTAATTTCTTGTTTTTTTTTTAAAATTATAGGTAGGTACTTATCTACTTGAAGAAAGTTTTGACACCTATTCCAAGGTACACGAACACATTAAACAATGATAAACTATTTATCATATCATAGAGATACTATGTACTTTGTACTGTAGGTATATTACTATGTATTGTATTAACATAATATCTTTATGCAAATTATATTATATCCTACCTATTATCTAATGTTATTTTAGTTGTAGGACTATTTAAATTGTGATGTCGTGTTTTGATGTTCATCGTTCACGTTCTACCGGGTGTTAATGTAACAAATGGCCGTTTTGTTCTTGTTTAATGAATATCATGAAAAAAATCCCCAACCTTTGGCAGCAAAAAACATGTATAATTGCTTATTTTCTATTCTAAAGCACTGCTTATCTAACAACACTCTTCATTAGACAATAGACACCCAAGAACAAGGAAGCGACAATTCTAAATTATGCGATTAAACGAGAAAGAAAAAAAGGGAGGAATACCGGACGAAATGGTGACAAAAGGATCCGTTCATTGAGCGACCACTTGTCATTAATGCTCGCCTTTGATAAGGGAAATATTGCCGACAAATGCCGACTGCTGCTGGGGTCCTATTCTCGGAGTCGCAATGAATAGAAATAGAGTCGGACGATGGCAACT
Source organism: Plutella xylostella (assembly GCF_932276165.1). NCBI lineage: Eukaryota > Metazoa > Arthropoda > Insecta > Lepidoptera > Plutellidae > Plutella > Plutella xylostella. The sequence goes on from NC_064003.1 coordinate 9,435,358, forward strand.
TTGCATTGTGAAAATATGGTTGATGTTGTTGTTTGTTGTTTTAAGAATTTCCCGAAGTCTAGTTTAGAATGGATTGCTAAATCACCTCATTTTGGCCACTCAAGTCACCAGTAACGTTCAATGGCTGCAAAAGTGAAAATCCCATTTATACCTACTCTGTCCATTATATTATTGGTTTTTTGGCATTCGAAATCCCATACATATTTGACGACTGCAAAGGAAAACCAACTTAACTTACCAGACATAAGGAAACGTCTAAAATACAATAACAAGCTCTATAATTTTATAGAGCCAATTTCAATGAAAAAAAATCCGCTGCTCTCCTCTTCTGTGGACAGGCTATTACACGGTATTTTTGGGCCGGTTTAGTTTTAATTTGGCCGGCTAATATTTAATTTTATATTGGTTTTAGTTAATTAATGTTAGTAATGTAAGCTCCATATTCCCGTAATCTTATTAAGGAATAAAATCGAATCAATGCTCCATCCAGAATACGTCTCTCAACAAAGATTACCGACCGACGAGCATGGAACGCGTGACAGCTGTTTGACGACTGCAGAGGGGTCACTCTATATGACGAAAAACTAAGTTTCCGAACGCTGCTCCACGAGCCACGACTCTATCTCCATGTATTAAACGTGCCGATTGCACGAAAGCTCTCGTTCGTTGGTTTTTCGTCAGTATAGAGTGACCCTCCAGGATTACATCCGTGACATCCCGACGATTAGACGAAAAATGCACGCGGAATTAAGTGGACCCTTTACTGGGAAATGTGCTGGGAATGTCCGTTTTAAATTGTTTTTATGCGAGTTGACTGTGTTGTTCGTAATTTGCTAATTTGTAACATTCCAGTGAGGTCAATGTATCGGAGAGAGAACTGTTAGAGCTTGAGTCTTTGTGTCAACGACAGAGTCGGATTAGAATAAATCGCGCCAGGCGGTTCCTATTTATAATTTGTGTAATAGAGCAGTACCTATCCATCCATCCAAGTACTAGCCCCTGAAGAGAGTAGACAGGTACCAAATTCTTCCAAAAAGTGTATTTGTACTTCTTCGAATGACAAACTAACAAAGTCACTTAAGTTTATTTTTGTGTTATTTATAAGTAGGTAAATATGTATAATGATTAACAGCTACAACTTAAGCAAAAATAATAATACGGAACACTTCGTCGTGGATTAAAGCTGAAGCCAAAAACTGCAAAAGAACCTTAATTCCTCGAGAAATATTGCCCGGCTAAGTAACTTAAAAAGCAATTAGGTTCTTCTTACAACTATTTCATATTTCTTTAATCCTTGGGAAGCCAAACTTTGCTATCTTATAAGGATTCTTCGCAATCTTGCCACGTCCTTATTTCGATAAAATATAATTATTCTTCTAACGGAATAAGGACGTCGTAGAGGGTATTATGTTTATTATAAGGTATTATTATACAAGTAAGTATATTGTATGAGTAGGTATTTAAACAAAATTTACTTTTTCCTCTCAGTCTATCGCACTACCTATCACTTTCTTCACAATTCCCAAGGTTGCATGAGAATGATGTTGGAATAATAATATAAACTAGTACAACCTTATTGTGTGATTGTATTCTATTTTGGAAAAGCAATGTGCTCTATGTACAACTGACATCTTTCTCTTTATCGTCTTACCTGTCTAACCGTGTACATCCAAATAAAAAATCCAAATTACAAAAATAATCTAGCTGTTTTCACTTACGCCTACCCAATAGGTTATGGGCCCAGAGCTTAAATAAAACACTGAGCATATTATTTTGATAATATTAAAACTAATTATCATAAAATAGTGAACTGTCATGAGTATGGCGAACACAGCGGCGACTGTTTTTCCTCTAGAAAAATTACGAGGTATGGATAATTATACTAATTGGAAATTTCAAATGAAAATGTTACTTATACACGAAGATCTTTGGGATTGCTGCGAAAGTGAGAGTTGTTCAGACGGAAAGCGTGTACAAAAGGCTCTCGCGAAGATATGTTTGTCGGTGCAGCCGTCAATATTCACATACGTAAGAAACGCGAGCACAGCTTACGAAGCTTGGAACCACTTACAGAAAGCTTTTGAAGACAAAGGATTGTGCAGAAGGTTAAGTCTTTTGAGGATAATCTTCGCGACAAAGTACGATCAATGTCAAAGCATGGAAGACTACATAGGCAGGGTGAGTGATGTCTCACAGCAACTTACAGACATAGGAGCACCTCTAGACGACGATTTCCTGGCGGTAATATTGCTTAGTGGGTTGCCACCTGACTACGACCCACTGATAATGGCACTTGAGAACTCGGATATCAAGCTGTCGAGCCAAGTTGTCAAAGCGAAATTACAACAAGAATGCCAAAGAAGAGCAGGTAAAGATGAATCGGCCACAGCACTTGTAGCAAAGAAGAATTTCAAATGCTATCGCTGCAAGAAACCAGGACACAGTATCAAGAACTGCCCAAAGAAGTCAAGCACTCCGAGCAACGACAACAAATCTACTAGCTGTCAAGCAAAGGGGGCGAATGGAGCGCTGATGTTGAATGCACTGTCAGCGGAGATGCGGCGTGATCGATGGTACCTGGACTCCGGGGCGACGAGTCATATGTGTGGAAACAAATCAATGATGACTGATTTCCGTGAAAGCAAGCCTGTTGCAGTATGCGTTGCAAATGGTGAGCAGATCTTTACAGCCGGACAGGGTAATGTTAAGATTCAATTGGAAAAAGTAAAGACTATCAGCGATGTTCTGTATGTACCTAAACTGACAGCCAACTTGTTATCTGTCAGTGCTATAACTAAAAAGGGTTATAGGGTTATTTTTGATGATAAAAGTTGTAAAATATATGATGATGGTGAGGTTATTGCCACAGCCAGTCATGTAAATGGTATGTATCAGTTGAATGATGGAACATCAGGTAGGGAGCAGGGCAACTGTTTTGTTTGTCCACAGATTGAATCAGATTTAAGCAGTGAGTCTGCTGTTCCTGAGGAGAAGGAGTTATCCATGGCGGCTAAATCTGGGAACAAAACTACCCAGGATACTTGGCATCGCCGGTTGGGTCATCTGAATGCCAGAAGCATGCGTCTTCTGAAAAATGGTATGTGTGATGGTGTTGATTATGACGTAGGTAAATTTGAAGCATGTGTTGCTTGTGTCAAAGGTAAACAGAGTCATTTGCCGTTTCCGAAGGCATCAAAGAGCAGAGCCACAGATGTGTTAGGGCTTGTACATACGGATCTGTGTGGTCCGATGCCTGTGCAATCTTTCAGTGGTGCTAAGTATGTATTGACGTTTATCGATGATTACAGTAGAAAGACGTTTGTTTATTTTCTAAGAAATAAAAGTGAAGTTTTCGAAAACTTCAAATATTTCAAGGCAATGGTGGAGAATCAAACAAACAAGAAAATCAAGGAGCTTCGTAGCGACAATGGAGGTGAGTATGTTAGTTCTCAGTTCCGGGAATTCCTCAAGAAGCATGGCATCCGACATCAAACTACTATCCCGCACTCGCCGCAGCAAAATGGAGTGGCAGAGCGGGCAAACCGCACGATCGTCGAGAAGGCCAGATGTATGCTACAGGACGCTGGACTAGACCAGAGGGTATGGGCAGAGGCTGTTAATACGGCTGTATATTTAAAAAACAGAAGCCCAAGCCGTGCTGTGCCTGGAGCTACCCCTGAACAGAGATGGACCAATCAAAAGGTAAATCTAAGCCATTTACGTACTTTTGGTTGTGTAGTGTATGCTCTTACCGAGAATCGAACAAAACTAGATTCCAAATGCAAAGAGTACATATTCGTCGGTTACTGTGAGGACAGTAAGGGCTACAGACTGCTAGATCCTTGTAATCCAAGTAAGTGCATAAAAGCTAGAAATGTCACATTCTTCGAAAATAAGTTTTTCAAGAAAATTAGTAATGATGGTGACATGTTCTACATGGTGGAGTTGGACTGTTCGGCAAATAGCAGCGAGGAAAGGATGCCATCTGATGGTTCCACTGCTAGTGCAGGTCCTTCTCCAAGTCAGCAGGTTGTCCCTACAGAGAGGCGAAGCGTGGTGTCAAGGGCATCAAGTTCTGAGTTGTCATTGTCAGACGATGAAACGTCAGGTTCTGATCCCACCTATGTACCACGAGACTCTACGCTGGATTCCGTGGACTCCAACTTTTGCGTGAGTACTCAGGATGAACCGCTCGAGTCAGCTCATACGGTGATGCTGAGCCATGGTTGCGACGAGCCGATGACGGTGTCTGAAGCACTGAACGGGCCAGAAGCCAAACACTGGCTTACAGCGATGCAAGATGAGTATCAGTCCTTTTTAGATAATAAATGCTGGAATCTTGCTGAACCTATTGAAGGTCAGAAGCCTGTGCGCTGTAAATGGGTCTTTAAGAAGAAGTATGGATTAGATGGGAAACTATTAAGATATAAAGCTCGCCTTGTTGCGAAAGGCTACACACAAAAATATGGCCTTGATTATGATGAAACATTTTCACCTGTAATCAGGCATTCCACTCTGAGATCACTATTTGCTGTAGCAGCTGAATTTGAAATGGACATTAACCATCTAGACGTTAAAACTGCATTTCTAAATGGAGATCTCAAAGAAAATGTGTATATGGAACAGCCTGAAGGATTCCAGGTGAAGGGCAGTGAAGGTAAGGTTTACAAGCTCAATAAGGCCATATACGGTTTGAAACAAGCCTCAAGGTCGTGGTATGAAAAAATCACAGATGTATTACTGAACAAACTGAAGTTCTACAGACTATCATCCGAACCTTGTGTCTTTTTTCAAAAGAATGATGATGAATTGATGATTTTAGCTCTGTATGTCGATGATATACTGTTATTTACTGTGCCAAATTCGAAACAGAAAATAAAAATCAAGCAGCAGCTAATGAACGAATTCGAAATGAAGGATTTGGGTGAAGTTCATCAATTTCTTGGTATGAGAGTTGCTAAAAATAGTGAAGGTATATTTTTAGATCAAACAATGTACATAGAGAAGATCCTTGAGCGATTTGGCATGCAAGACTGCAAGCCAGCGGTAACACCTATGGAGACCAAACATAAGCTTGAAAAAGCTACGATTTCTGATGCTAATTTAGAGTATAGAAATTTGGTAGGGTGTTTGATGTATCTCTCAGTTTGTACGAGGCCTGATATAACGCATGCCGTCAGTGTCTTGAGCCAATTCAACGACTGTTACAATTTGTCTCACTGGAAAGCGGCAAAGCGTGTGCTACGATATCTTAAAGGTACGTTAAACTATAAACTAAAGTTCACAAAGAGCGGCCTAGATGTAAAAGGTTACGTTGATGCAGATTGGGCCAGCTGCGAGATTGACCGTAGGTCATATACAGGGTACGTATTTAAATTAGGTAACTCTGTTATTTCATGGGAGAGCCGTAAACAACGAACAGTTGCCCTCTCCAGTACCGAAGCTGAATATATGGCAATATCAGATTCATGCAAAGAGGCATTATTTATCCGTACTTTGCTATATGAATTGTTAGGAAATTTTTCTAAGATATTGATCCATAATGACAGTCAATCAGCTCAAAAGTTATGTAAAAACATGATGTTTCATGCTAGGACCAAACATATCGATGTAAGGCATCACTTTATCAGAGATGTAATAGCTAGAAATATTATAAACTTGTGTTTTATGCCAACGAATGATATGCCAGCTGATTTCATGACAAAGCCAGTAACTAGAGAGAAACATAATTACTTTGTTCAAATATTAGGTTTGATCTAAGTAGGTATCATAGTTATTATGTAAGTACTTTGATTTATAAGTTGATAGGTACTTATGTGTTTTATAGGGTAAATGCTCCTGTTGTTGTACCTACTTATATTTTTATAGGGTAAAAGCCCCTATTGTTGTGTTACTGTTTTGTTGTTATTTGAATGTTTTATTAAGGGCCACTATTTTATGGAGACTGATTTTATTTTGAAATGATTTTGGTTTCTGTTATAAGTACTTTTGTTTTTGTAACTTAAGTTTGTGAATTAGTTTCGAGTTTAAGGAGTAAGGTCACAGTACATATTATTGTACTAGTTTAAGGGCCACTGTTGGAATAATAATATAAACTAGTACAACCTTATTGTGTGATTGTATTCTATTTTGGAAAAGCAATGTGCTCTATGTACAACTGACATCTTTCTCTTTATCGTCTTACCTGTCTAACCGTGTACATCCAAATAAAAAATCCAAATTACAAAAATAATCTAGCTGTTTTCACTTACGCCTACCCAATAAATGATTATTAGCATTAAGTTCGCATATGCATAAAATTAATAAACAACTAAATCTTAGTGCTTATACAATAACAGGGATTTCAATATATAAAAAAAAATTACTGAAATGTACAGCTGACTAGAGCCACCAATGAAATTGCAATCTACTTTCATACAACCGCCTAAAATTGCATACATTGATACATTATCCCTGAAAGCTATAAGCCATTCTATGTCCAGGAAATCACACAGGAAACCAACTAAAGGCGATCCTAAGCTATACGAAAAAAAACATTAATGTTCTAATTTGATAATACTGCTTTACCAACCTACGACTAATTTGACTTCCCCTTTCATTAGAGCGCCGAGTCAAAGAGTAAACAGGGGAATACAAACATAGAAGACTCCTGTGTCTATTTGGGTTACGTAATTCCTTACACCCTCAAAAGCCGTGTCAGGATGTTTGAACAGAGTTAAAGGATACACTGATGATTGGTAATTCAGCTTTGAATAGAGTTGTAAAAATGCACGTGTATCACGTTGTAATAAGTGAGTAATTTCGTCAAGACCTTACCTGTGCATTGGCATTATGCAGCAGTCTGTTGAGATAGAGTGCTATTCTACAATTTATTAATTCGTGTTATGTTAACACTGCCCACGACAGCATTTGTTGAATTCATACGCAAATACCAATATTGCAACTTGTAGCATCGTTTTAAAATACATCGGAAAAATTATTCATCGTGTTTCTTTCTCAGTGGTACTACGCAAACCATACAAAACTTAAACCATCGATCGGTAGATGCCTATGTCCAGCAAAGGGCTGCGATCTCACTCACGCTCACTCACGAACAAACATTTTCACGCAATCGCGCAGCGCTTCGAAGCTTCGGAAAAACTAAACAGCAGCGCAGCACTAAACTACGTCTCTATCTCGTATTGTATTACCGATTCCCAGACAATTCTCTTTGGTTCGTTCGTCGACTTAGAGAGTGACCCCTCTTGTACAAACACGAGAGCAGGAGACCCTGGAGGTATTCGTGATGAATGGATCAGCCAATCGGTTATTAGTTAGCGTCATTTGCTGATCTTGCTAGGCCAGGACATTATAGTATAAAGTGTATTTGGTTCCAAGAATTTTCTCCCGCACCGGTTGCTCTTTACGATTTTGTACTTGAACTGTATTAAAATTTCAAACGATGAAAAGTTCCGCTCTCAAAAACTTTTTAAGAGCAAAAGTCTCTGTTGAATTCTTTATAAAGTTTTAATAGATTGTTTACAAAAATAAATGCTACCCCTTGTTTCTTGGAAATTCAATAGGGCTTACTTTGTACAGAGAATCGCTCTATATGTACGTTTATAGTTATAGGCGTATGTTTAGAAATAAGTGGTTTCTTTCTTGCATTCCTTTATCAAATTTTATTTTGTGATTGCTTATAATAAATAAAAACTTGGTTTGGTCACAAATGTACAGTATACTCACATAAGAATGTCTTGACTATATTATTATAGCTTATTATAGACATCACGATCATCAGACATACTAAGACAGCTTTATTTTACTTAAGATTTTTTCTATTAAAGTACCTAAAGAAAAAAATATGCTCCAAACATGGTGTATAAAAATATTCCACCGACTGCTTTTAGGCTTATTTCTGTGGGTCGTGATCTTGAAAATACTTTCATGACTAAGTAATGCGTCTGGAGGGAGTGGAGGGTAGCTTTTCTTAGATATTTTTGGCTAAAAATACCTGTCTGTCTTTTCATGAAGTTAAGGTATAATCAACAAAAGAGATATCTATCTATCTATTTCCTTTCTCTTTAGTTTTTTTTTAATCCATTATTTTTATAGAAACTTTGGTACTAACAAATGAAGACCATGTCGCCTTCATCATATCATCATATATTTTTGTACAACTTCCTCATTTATATTCAAAATTCTCTCTTAGCTCGTAGGGTCGTAGGCCTGGAATAGATCGCTTTTAACGATAAGGCCACCTTTATTGTATTATAGATTTTAAGTATTAAATGTTATTTTAAGTGTTTTGTACAATAAAGTTATACTACTACTACTACCACTTCAACCCAAACACTTTAATTTAAATAAGTATACCAACTTATACACAAACGAATTATGATGTGACATGAAACATGCTTAATCAATAGAGCTTTTTGTATGTTTTTAATGCCTATTTAGCCAGGTTATGTATAATTTATTGTATTGAAAGAAACGTACTTAATAAAAACTTTATTATCATACTCAACAAAGGCTACAAGCTACAAAGCTTACAAGGAACTTTAACAAGAAAGTTCAAGAAACAGCGGAAATAAAGAAAATATTTACTGTAACTTCCATAATAAAGCAGAAGTGAAAAAATATTTGCCAAGTATATAAATGAGAAATGTGTCTGTAAAGTTTAAATTGTGAATGTTGGTGCTAAATGTATAATTAAATATTAGTAGGACCACAGAAGTTTTAATTTAAAGTTCTTAACCACGGCTTCCATACCGACAAATTGTACCACAAAAAAGTTCCTACCCTGTATCAGAAGTCTGCATGATATTTGTCAATTTTTCATTCGAGAGAGCCAGGTGCAGCAGGGCGATCACGAAAAACAGACCTAACGTATAGAATCGAATACGAGTGCGACAACTGTCAATTCGATAGGTAAAAAGTGTTCGAAAGTGCTGTCAAGTTGACAGTAGTCGCACTCGCATTCGATTCTATATTTTTCGTGATCGCCCTGCAGGTACCAACACCCCCACATGGTATAGAATAGAATGTAAAATGGACTTGTCTTCTTGTGATCTCATTGTAAAATTTTCTCTATTTTTCGAGTATCTAGCGTAGTCTACATACAGCAATGAAATTATTAAATCAAAGTCTTAAAGTTACTGCAAAATAGATTTCCTTTAACTTAATATCCTGAAAGATGATACTTTCAGTAATTACGGGTACTATTGTGTGTACACTGCTCTACTCAATGTTTCTGTACTCGGAAATTTTAATTGCTATTGGGTTTCAGTTCACTGAATTAATTGTTTATTATTGATAAATAATCAAACTTCTGAGTGGGTAAAGTAAGGTGGGTTCGACCGTTTTAGTGGAAAATTTTCGTTCGGCCTTATTATAATAATAATAATAATAATAATAATAAATCATCTTTATTTGCCAAAAAATAGTACTTAGTAGGTACAATAATAAAGTTGCTTAGTTATATAATTATAAGAATCTAACAAATGAGCAATATGCATTAATAGTGTGAGTTTATATAACAGGGTAATCCTCTGACACCTAAACTAGGTAGAACCTGTAAGATAGGCATCAGTGACCTCCTCTCAAACATTCTTGATTAAAAATATCAATACACATTTAATTAAGAACATGTTGGAACATTGTGTGTAGCCAGCAGGATTGCGTACCCGCGGTAATGCTTTTTAAGACATGCATTATAATTAACAAACGAGTAAACAATAAAAATAGTTAAACTTAAAATAAGGTGTATTATCACACTAATATAACATTTTAGGTGGTTTGTATGTAAGTATACATGTTGATCAATATAGTTATTTATGTAAAAAGTTATTCATTTTAAAGTTGTTAACAAACATTCAGTTTGCTCATAATCCAGGGACAACAAATATTTATTCACAGCTTTTTTGAAGTTAAAAGTATTCAGTTGGTTTAAATTCAGAGTTTTGTTTATTTTATTCTATGTAAAAGCTTCAAGGTAACAAGAAAAATGTTGTGCAAAAGTAGTCCTGAAGCAAGTAATGTTACAGACTTTATGCCGTGTGCTCTTCTTACATTCCTATTTCTTTGGTCAGAACTTATTTTTTTATGTTGGTTTATAAGAATTTTAAAAATAAATAATTGACGTACAGTTAATACTTCAGCTTTACAATAAAGAGCGGTAGTCGGGTATCGGTAAGGAAGGGTCAGCATAACTTTGAGATTTGCACGTTGTGCTCTTTCAATTATTAACAGTCTTGTTTTAGGAAAAGGCTTATTGTGCCGTTTGTAAATAGCACACCCACTTTACCTTGCTTGTCTCAACAAAGAAATTGAAAGGTTTCGCGTAGTCTAAGCATGAAACCAAAATAAGAATTGTGAATATTCCCATTATGACACATAACTTGAGTAAGTAATTGGTTCCGTACTATGTAAAATAAAATTTTAATCTCAATTACCTACTTACATGAAATACCATTAGGCTATTATGGCATAATAATTTAATTATCAAACATGAGTCAGCAATTAGTTAGGTACATACTATTTAAAATAAATGTAGAACCTCAATTACTTACTTACATAAAATACAATAATTAGACTATTTTGGCATATTAATTTAATTATCAAAGCACAGAAAGTCTAAAGTAAAGACTTCGTCGGAGCTAGTGCTCTTAATTAAAAACGACTTGAGAAAGTTCCTAATGTACTATCAAGCACAAAAGTGTCACGTCAACTTGAGATTTGTCAGCGTTATATTCATACCGAGCTAGACGTCAGTAAAATTTATGATTTCCATTCCAAAATTGCCGTCGTAAAACGAAAGTTTTCAGCTTAATGTTTGTCGAAATTCATATTTACGATCTTAAGCCGGGATTCGAGTTGGATCTCTCGAGTTTTACGACAATTTTAATTTGCTACAATTTCTGACACAGGCAAGCCGTTTTCCGCGCGATTGTATTGTTTTCAGACCGTTTAGCAGATTTGCTCGCGAATGTATTTCGAATTGTTTTAACCCTCGGGATATTTGTCTTTGCTTATTTATAAATAGTTATGAAAAGAATGTAGTTTCAACTACACAAGACAGTTTTACCATTTGGTCAGTAAGTCACTATACATACACAACAGACAAGTATTTTTAAGGCTGGATCGGATCCTGATGACGGGGTGCACTGACTGGCCAATCCTTTCACAACGGGGAGAAACCATACACCGAAACGATAAGAAGAATAGAATAGAATAGAATAGAATAGAATATTGCTTTATTGAACACCACATAAATCAGACATACAAAAAAAACATACTTATAGACTAGAACTAATGTACAATAGGCGGCCTTATCGCTGAGGGCGATCTCTTACAGGCAACCTTATATATAGTGGAAACAAAGTGACAATTTAGAGGGCGGTGTACCAACAATAACAAAATAATAATATAACTAACTATGTTCCTACTTATAATAGCCTAATATAAACCTATAATACTGTAATACATACATACCATAAACAATACATACTATACATAATTATATACATACATATTATACAAATATACATATATACTTAGTTAATTAAATAACATTATTATACTATACAAATTATAAAAGACATATATAATACAGACACGGACTACTTACAATGATAGATAATGATTTTTTACCAGTGTTTTAAAGGTTTGCGGTGATTTAGCGCTATGAAAGAAGAAGAGATGAAGCGCTTATTGGTCTGACGGTCAGTCATTCTTGGCAACGCAAGGAGATATCGACTAAAATATTAAATTATGTCTACACTTCGGTGCTGTTAAAAAAAAATCGTGCTTCCTTGGTTCTTAGCCTATATAACTAGTGTCCCGTTATTGCTAATAATTGTAAACTCCTCTACAATTTTACGAGAGATTAATTTTGGTTGGAATCGGAATATTAAAGAGAAAGCATTATGTTAATATTCGGTCCCGCCTGTCAGATTAAAGCTGTGACGGACAGACTAGCGAATCCCATTGTCTCGCCTAGACACTACCTATATGTATGCATCGTAGGCTTATAGCTTCCAAATATTTAGGGTCAATTTTACGAAACCCTAAACGCATTTTGTACTGACAGACGTTTGACAGGCTACTAAATACGTTTAGCTTTTGGTGAAAACCTTACAATATTAAATACTGTTGGTAATATATGTATAGTAATGTGATATATATATATACTATACATATATTACCAACAGTATTTAATATTGTAAGGTTTCTATATATATATACATATATTACTATATATATATTACACGATCCCCAAATTTCTATAAACAAAATGGATAATTCTTGTTATTTTTTTAAAATATCTCGATGTGTACCGAATGTAATCTGTAAATACAATAGTGCATGGACTTACGTGACTGTGACACAATTATTACTAGACATCAAAACATAGTTAGGAATGTAAACGGATCGTTACATCAAAGTTACCACATAAGAATGAAGTCCATAGTGTAAGGTTTACTGTACGTTTAGTCCTATAGTCCTACCACTGGAAGATAGAGCTCAGACTTATCTGCACTACCTATGTATGGAGTCTGGGAGTAATGGTGCGTGACGTCACATCGCTTCACGCTTGACTGTGCGCATGTGTGTGTGTGTGTGTGTGTGTGTGTGTGTGAACTTGCGAGGAACACGCGTGTCATTTGTTTTGATTTTCTTTTGTTTTGTGGTTGTCTGGTTTACAGGCTGAGGCATTGTAAGAATTTTTAACAGAAAAAACAGGACTGTACGGATACTATAGTAGGATGATCTTAAATTTTTTAGCGTAAAACCTAAGTCAGAACATTGCAATAATGAACGAATTTATAATGCATTATTTTGTTAACTCAAATGTTTACCCGATCAAAGACTTGTAATCGAAAGGGTCACTTCTGTCTATTTTAACCCAAAAGGGTGAAAAGGGATAGATGAAATAAAAATGCTGTTAAAAATAGCTACCAAAGAGGGGTTACTTGTAAATAAATAAATATGTGGTTGTGGAGCCATCCGACCCCAAGCTAGGCAGAGCCTGCAATAATCGGTAGCTGATATATTAACTCAGATAAATTATTATATGTATACATATTAACACTCAAGACTCGTGAACAAAATAATATCTGTATTTAAACAAATATCTGTCCCGGGATCGAACCCTCGACATTCGGCATAGCAGTCTGGGTCACTACCCACTACACCACTCGGCCGTGGGTTTCATGAAATAAAAGGTTAGAATATTAAATGAACAAACTTATTAAAATATTTGTAAGATTTGTTGTGTTAGCATAATGCTATTCGAATATTTTTTTTATTAAAAAGATAAATTCATATTTTTTTTATTTTTTTTACTTAGCTGAATTTGTTTTGCTAATATTTTAATATTGGAAGCCTTTTTTCTTTATAGAAGTTATAGTTATAATGAGAGGACGTCATCATCATCAAGATCAACTAAAAAAATGTTCACTGTAATATCAGTCTCTCCTCATCCAGCGATATTTTTAAGCATAACCAATTTTTTTATATAATTTTCTTTCGTTCCTACTTTTACTTGAAATCGTCAATATGTCCCCTAATGATTTACCAAACACTGTAGGTAATATGATCTAACCCAGGGTTGTCAACAAAAGTCAGGTTTTTCCACAGCAGCAGTATATCTGCGATCGATGAAGGGTCACGTGACCCCTCGTGGGTACGAGCTCAGTCTTGAGTCAATATATTACGTGGGCGCATCCGACGCTCGTGACAATACGTTCAGCTCTATACGACCTGGGGTCGGAGTTTTCAACCCGTGTCGTATGAACTGAGGGGTTTATGCACCGGCCTTTTGTTTCACTAAAGTCTGGGAAGAAGAGAATATGGTGTGAGCATGGTGGAACGGTGAGGATTGTGACTGACTGCTATGCTGAATATCCCGCCGGGTTCGATTCCCGGCCGGGGCAGGCATTTGTTTAAAGACAGATATTTTTTAGTACTCGTGTCTTGGGTGCTATGTAGGTATGTATCTATCTATGTAGGTACTCGTATCTGTGTAGATATATCAGCAATACCCATATTACTGGCTCTGCCTAGTTTGGGGTCGAATTGCCGTGAGTGGGATGTCCCCATATAATAATGTGTAAATAAAAAATATCTTGTAATCAATTTTGCAGAATATGAAAAATTGTGATGCCCAACTGGCGAAAAAGAAAAGTCGCATCAAAATACGTGATTCTTGAAAACGTGTGATGGATATTTATTAGTTTTCAAGCGAAAAGGGTGATACGCCCAAAGCCTCAAAATCTAATAAAGTTTTTGTTGAGCTTTTTGTTTTATGAAAACTTTAAAAATAAGTCTGTCCTCCTATATGTACCATTTGTCCGCACCAATTATAGGCAGAACTCATTTCTTCTGAGAGCATCCAGCGGTTTTAACGAGTTGTCAAATGCAAATGTTGATTTAGATTTATTTTGTAGCCAAGTACTTAGGATTAATTAACTATAGTTTTACGGAGAGTTTTAGCTCATCTGTTTTGTTGAGCGAATAATTTGTGCGAGCTGTATTTCTGCTCAATAAGAACTTATTTTTACTTATTTTTACTAACATATATGTGTGAAAACTTTTAATTGGCTATGTATTATTAATCGAAATTTCTTATGTATAATATTTAGCTGTAAGTTTTCCTATGAATAAATAAATAAATAAATAAAAAATACCAACTGCAAAGTTATCTTGGTATTTTAGGCCGTTATAAATTTAATGCAAATAAATAAACAAAAAATTTTCGGGATAAAGATTTTACCTCCGTATTAGGAGCCCTTATACCTCAGTTCCTCCCTATAAAATACCAACTGCATATTTATATTACTTATCTTGGTATTTTAGACCCTTATGAATTTAATGCAAATAAATGAATCTAAGCACGATTTACTTTCATTTCACCCCATAAACACTTCACAAATGTCTGCCTGCCGAAATTTGCATAATACAACAAACTGACATGCACACGACATTTCAACCCTTCCCCTAAAAGTTGGGTAACCAAAATAAATTCGTTTCCAAGGGATTGAGTAGGAAATTGAGGGTTCACTGTAAGTATTGATCAAACGTATTACTGGTAGTAATAGATAACCATCCGTATAGCTTTAACAAAATAACGCCCGACAATTTATAAATAGTTAGTGCGTCGCTTTTGAATAGCTAAATTTGAATCATAGAAGTAAAAGCAAATAACTATCGCACTAACTATGAAAGACCCAATCTTGATCAAACCCACATTAACTGAAATTCCTTTAAGATGAAACTTTTAGCCTTTTGGAATACACTGTATTGAATAGGTAGACAATAACTTACCTAGTTTACCCATTATTATTAAATATTGTTTTGGCAACATAATTTAACTTTAGGAGTCCCCAAAAGGTAAAGTTGTAAAACTATCTTGTTCCATAATGAGGTTCTATTCTCTTGAGTACAATTTAGTTAATTAGGCTATTCATGCTTTGATAAATTTAATGTCTTTAAAAATATCTCTCTAGAATGACAAACATTATAATAAACTTTGCCTAAATTAATGTCATTGTCAAAACACTCTTTCGTATATTGGCGAGATTCAGTGATGAGTGATGAGCCATCGATAATTTTTCAATCATCGATACATTTGCATTTCTATAGAATGACACGAGTGACAGATTAGTGGTTTAGTGGTGGTTTCATTACGAATTATTTTCTTATTTAAATAGGCCAGCAATAAAACTTTTTCCAGCCCATAATTTGTATCCAGAAATCGGTTCCACCTTTTTCCAAAGGTAATAAAGTTGAGGTCGTACGTCCTAGTTCAGCTCGACACTTGTCCCTAGTGGCAGCAGTTTGGCACACGGCCCGGTGTGTGTAGCGCGGCCCTGTTACATTCAGGCTAAGGGTGCCTGTCCACTAGTGCAGATCAGGTAGCGGAGCGGTGTGCGAGGCAAAAATCATCCAATGAGCGGAGCGCAAATTTCATGAGCGGAGTTTTTATTGGTCAATTTCTCCGCTCCGCTCCCTCGCTCCGCATGGTGGACAGGCAGCCTAAAGGCGGCTATTGGCGGCGGGCAACATAAGGTTGAGGTGAGGGGTGGCTGGATGAGGAAGGCCGAGGACCGATTGTTGTGGCGCTCCTTGGGAGAAGCCTGTGTCCAGCAGTGGATGATTATTGGCTGATGATGGTGATGATGATGATGATTATATGAGGTTGCGGCAGAAGCAAATGACGTGCAGCAAATATCACTACTAGTTTCAATGTGTTTTCATGTTCATGTCGTCGAGCGTACGTTACGATACAGATACGTAAATTTCGTCAAATATTAGGTTACGAAAGTTTCCACGTGACAATCAGAGCAGTAAGTCCGGTGTGCGAGGCAAGTTGGCGAGGTATTGTCACTCTCCGCACAATTGCGGGGGTTCAGCCGAGTTTGCGCGGAACTAGCGGCACAGGTGCGAAATAGTGGTGCCCTTTGTCGATATCGGACTTTGGATTTCAGTCGATAAGGCTATAAAACATATTAAAGTATTTTCTTTAGACGATTTGAAGGCACAATGGATCTTAGCAGATAGTTATTTGTTTAAAAATAGAATTTTTGCACTCGGATGTTTTTGTTCTGTGAGAGGTAGCTATTTAAATCCAGCCCGCCAATCGTGGACATTATGGCAATAACATGAGTATAGGGATAGTCCAGCATGTCCTTCAGTGGATTATTAAATAGCCTGTATTTGCAATTTTTATGTTATAAGTAAAAGATAACAGAGTCATGTAGACAAAACCTTAATTATAAAGTAAATAAATCACGCCGGGAAGGCCGGGACTTTAAGATATGATGTAAAGTACTCTACATATACGCTATATGATCTTAGTAAGAAGTACCAAATATCTAAGAATCGATAACCCAACCAAAAGACATCACTAAATTCTAGGAAATTATAGTTGCTTGCTCGTAACAAGCTCGACATGTGCTGGGTTTTATAACTAACTTTACGCTCTTGGCGTTACGTTGAGTTAGTTTCAGCGGGTGTAAAAATCTAGTGTTTTTGTGGCCTACTCGTACTGTGATGAACTTGTCTAGAATATCTACTAACATCTAGATAAATTGTTGTCAATAAATTTTGCTTTTTTGAGACATGGACCTCCAAGGTGAATTTTGATAAGCAGTTTGGGAAACATTATAGGATCAAGTAGAAGTATAAGTAAAAAGCCCAAAATGATAAATTAGTTAATATTTTTAAATGGAAAAACCGATTTTAAATTAATTGTATAAGTGTTTATTTGCGATTGTAATTACTAACCACGCAATCCAATACTGGAAAAGCTAAGAACTAACCAAGTAAGCACCATTGAATCTCTAACTGATAGAACTAGCAACATACATAAAGCAGTTAGGTACACCTAATACCTTATTGCAGCGTAGAACCATATTGCTAATGTATTGGCTATAATAACGGCTTCCCAGTGCCATCACATGGCACGTTCCATCCGAGTTATTGATGGAGTCTAGACGTAATCTATTACCTAGGTTCACAGCTAACGAGCAATTCTAGATCTTTCGCTATTGAGTGAAAAGCGGGGCGAATATACCGCCATTGTCATGCTGATTGAAAATGCTGAGCATCAAAGCGCCTTCGTTTTTGCAGAAAACCCCTCGCCACCTGTGTGAACAAATAATGCTTTCTTGTCGCTGATGTTCGTTTAGTTGGAATTGTGTACATTAGGTACTTACCACTTTTACCTTGGCAAAAGTGACTTCTTTCACAAAATTGACTGACCGTGATGTATAGGTAAAGCTTATGTACTTAGATACTCGTCACTATAAATAAATAATAAATAAATAAATAAACTTTATTCATGCTAACAGAGTTAAATTCAACTTAAAATTAGAAACTTATTATAAGTCATGCATGAAGTAACATAATCTGAAGGAGTAATTATTTGATATGTCGAACTGTTGTCCTTACTAGGTTAGTGAATAACCTGTATAAAGGACATCAGTGCCACACCCAGACGAAGAATACTTAAATTATGTTATTTCAAATATAAGAACGTAATTAAGTAGACACATTATAAAGAGATACAGTTTCGAATTTCATTATAAAATGTGTAATTAAAGCTATATAAAGTAAAGTAATAATATATACCAATTTGATGGGAACATAATAAGAAAAATACATAGGTAGGTAATTTAGGGAATACTAGGTAATAATCGTATACAGCAACTTAGTAATTATCTGAATATAATAAAGTCATAAAGTAGATTTTAGTCTATTTAATCTAGTTACACATTTGCGAGTGTCTCATACATATACTTTTGCAAAACTACGGTAATGAGACAATAACGATAAATATACATATTTTCTTTATTTACGTAGGTATTACGATATAGTCTGTAAAATTTCTTCAGTTTCAAAGTATGTTAGATTTTTTAGGAATTTAGTTATAATAGTTTTACATTCGTAATGAGTTAAATCAATTAAAGGAGAGCGTGAACTTAGTTTATTATATAGAAAAGGACCAAGGAACAGGAAAAAACGTTTAGTAAAGGCAAAGTTGGTACGTGGTATCGTACATACTTTGTCTTTGCGTCTCTTTGTTATTTTAGGGAAGGGAGTGTTGCGATGTTGGAGAAGTATAGTTTGTAAGATAAAGAGTTGTCTAACCGTCAAGACGTCGCAGTCTTTATACAACTGAGCTGTAGGGTACAGAAAAGGCCTGAATGTTGCGACTTTCAAAATTGCTCGTTGAGCCACTTCGAGAGGTTTTAGTGTGGTTTTTGCTGAGCCACCCCAACAGGTAATACAGTACGAGACAATTGACTCTACTAAGGCCTGGTACACTTTCCTGACGATAGAACCATTAGCCACGTGACGTAAGGTCTTAAAAATATAAATGAGCTTGCGCACTCTACTTGTTAAAAGTTCAATATGGACATTAAAATTAAGATGACGGTCAAGAGTAATACCTAAATATTTTATAGTGGGGGTTGGATTTATTAATGGACATGCGCAAGTTTCATTGACATCACAGGAGTGGGCATAGAGGAGGATGGGGGACTCTGGCTGAGAGGACGGGCGTAGGTAGTAGGTTATGAATTTTGTTTTGGAGGTGTTCAGTGTTAATGTGTGAGATGAAAGCAATTTATAGATGGAATTAAATCCTGTCTGAGCTATATCCTGAAGATCGATCCATGTGTCTGAATAGAATGTAACAGCGGTATCGTCTGCGAATGATATGATATTACCATTTGCTACATCTAGGTTACAGAGGTCATTGATAAAAACCAAGAACAGTGTTGGCCCCAGGATACTGCCCTGGGGAACGCCGTAGGCTATTTGTTGTTCATCACTAAGGTGATTACCAATTTTGACAATTTGAGTACGTCCAGTAAGATAGCTATGAAAAAGATCCAACTGGCGACCTCTTATGCCATATCTATCAAGTTTGGATAGAAGGGTCGGGATGGGGACTGTATCGAATGCCTTAGCGAGGTCTAGAAATATTGTAAGTACTTTTTTATGCTGATTAAGTTTGTCTACGATGAAGGTTGTCAGGTTGTTCGTTGCATGTGCTGTAGATTTTTTACTTCTGAACCCGAACTGTCGGTCAGAGATGGTTTTATATTGTTCAAGGTAGTCTGTAAGTCTTTTATTCAGTAAACGTTCTAGAATCTTAGACATTGATGTGAGAACTGCAATAGGGCGATAATTGTTGACAGATTCCCCATCCCCACCCTTGTAAATAGGATGTATAATCGCTTTTTTAAAGGAAGACGGAAATATGCCTTTTTCGAAGCAGAGATTAAAGATATGGCTCAAAATTGTTGCAAGAATTAAGGAGTAACGTTTGATGATTGTAGTAGAGATTCCATCCCATCCAGTAGCTACATTATTTTTTAAGGAGTTTATGATTGAAAGGACCTCGTCAGGGTCAGTGTTGACTAAGGCAAATGAACTTAAATTAGTAGGGGAATCAGGGATAGGTTTATCAAAAATAGCACCTTTGGGATGAGAAATTTTATCAGCCAGCTCCTTTCCTATATTTACAAAGAAATTATTAACTAAATTACAGGATTCTTTGGGAGAAGATGTGGTGGAAATTAGTTGAGATGAGGAATGTTTACTCTTGCATGTGTTGGTTATTTTCTGACTAGCCTTCCATAAAAGTCTAGAATCTTTACCAGCTTTATCTATTTCCAAAGCGTCATATTGTCTTTTTGCTTTCTTTATTATTTTATTACAAAAGTTTCTGTATCGTGTATATGTCTGCTTTAATATTAAGTTTTCCGGAGATTTTCTTAACTTTTTATGAAGAGAGTCTCTATTTTTTATACACCTTACAAGCCCCGGAGTAATCCAGGGTTTGAGTATCTTTTTTCGTTTTGATAAATTTATTGTTGTACAATTATTGTGGATAGCTTCTGACAACAGTGACTCCAGTGATTTCATAGCAATATCTGGCTCAGTAATTTTATAAATTTCACTGAACTTTAATTTATTTATATCAATATCTAATGACTTATAGTCTATTTTGGTTATACTAGTAATGGCGCCTGGATGACGCTGTTTAAGTGGTAGGCAAACAAGTGTTGAGAAATGGTCAGTGACTGTGGACTCGTAAACAAGTGTAGTAGCAGTGGATTTTGAGCGGAGTAGTACGTGATCTAAGCAACTAGTATCTCTTGTGGGGATTGTGTAACATGGAAGGAAGCCATGATATGCTAAGTGGTTGAGATAGTAATGCGCACGGGTGTCGAGGGATGAAGGTTTTATATCTATGTTTAGATCCCCCGTTAATATAACATTTTTAAAGTTAGAGACTGACTTTAGGATTGTATCTAGGCAGGAAAGAAAATTATCTATACAGTCTATGGATGGGGATCGATAAACGCAAATGATGGCTGTAGTTTGAGAATGTTTTAAAATTAGTCCTGTGGCTGTACCTTTGAAATCAGGCTCCTCCCATGAGATTAAGAGGTCCTTCTTGACGTATACCACAACCCCGTCGTTTTGGTTGAGGTTTTTGTTTGTAGATATAGGTAGAGAGTAGTCTTGTATAGTAGGAAGTAAAGCGTTAGATGCGCATAAAAGCCAGCATTCGGTAAGAACAACTACGTCACTGTCAAAAGAGATTCTATCGGTGAGCGTTTCGAAGCTTGAAAAATTACAATTTATAGAGCGAATGTTTTGAGTTAATATTTTTAAATAATTATTAGGGTTTGTGAGGTGTGACTCTGATTGTTCAGGCGCACAAACAAAAGTGTCTGATACAGAAACATTATCAATATCATCTAGTACATTTGTAATACTATCAGTAGCCATCGGTAACAAAAAGATTTAGGGAAAAATAGCGTAAAGGAAACACATAATGCTCGGAATTTTGTAGGGATGTAGCTGGTATGTTATCTAAAATTAAATAATTCCTGTAGAATGAAGCAATTTTATTCATATCGCAATACAGTACTTGATCGTAATTATAGTTTTTTGTAGTTTTGCAGTTGCATAAGTAAGGACATTGTATGAGACCTGAGTAGAAATAAAGTATAACTAAAGTTAAAAATGCATGCATAAAAACTAAAATATAAAGACCATTATTTTTAGGATCGCATAAACTACGCTCCAGTATTTTTTGTTGACAACTGTTTAAGATGGTATTCGTCCTTAACAATGATGTGAGGACCGTCCTTGTCTCTACGTAAAAGAATGCGTCCATTAGATACCCAACAAAATGCGTAGTTTTCAGCTTTCGCAAGAGCCCTGGCGAGAAAGTACAGTCTCTTGGTTGTTTTAGTTAGCTGTTCAGCTACGTAGATAGGTGTTTTTGGTGATCCTAGTCCTAGGTGTGACGAATTGAGCTTGTCTCTACCGTTTGCCTTGTTAAACTCTTTCGTACTATTTAGGATCTGGCTTTTGATTAAGGTATTTGAAAACTCCACTGTTACAGCTGAAACTTGGGTTTCTCTTTTCGAAGGCTGACGTGACACGTCTCTGATATCGTGAGGTTGAAGGGCGACGTTTAGAGTTTGTGCGAGTGTTTTTATAAGACAAAACAGGCTTTCCTTAGTTTCAGTGGGTCGCTTAGGAACGTTGCGTATCTCGATTGACGATTTAACAAGATTCTTGTCCAAGGCTTCCAGCTTGTCTTCAATCGTGCAGACCTGAGTAGCTATTTCGTTACGTTGTGACTCCAGACCTGAAATCTGTGCTTCTAAAGACGTTAATTGGCTAGACATTGAATTCATTGCTACCTCAATATCCTTATTAGTATCTTTGACGGTAGAGAATTGGTTTTTCATATCCAACATATGCTTTTCCAGGTTGTCCATTCTAGTATTTTGTGCGGAAATCAACTCCTTTATCATGTCTTTCATATCTTTTTTGAATTCAGAAAGCTCGTCCGCTAGTTCATCGCTGGCCACTTCACGGCGCCGCTTAATTCTTTGAGGAAGATGTTTCTGGGATTCGGGAGATAGTAACGGCATAGTATCCATGTATTGTGGCTTTCGAACGTCCTCCAATCGCAACGGTGTTGGTTCGAAGCAAGTTGTTAGGAGGTGTTCTTTGCATAACATTCTGGGTCGACATATTAGCAAAGTATAGAGTTTTTGCAACAGTGCGATTATCAATTGAACAGGCGCTGAGCGGGGTCGGGTACGTGCGGTAGGTGAGCAAAACTTGTTATCAATATCACAATCGAGATTATAAGATTGTATAAAACTCACGAATCGCGCACTGATGTCCACTCGTAGGATGATTCTGGGATACAGATTATTTCACTGCACTAGTATTAATAGTTTTAAATTCGATTAAACTGTTGTAGATAGCTTTTCTTAATATAATTGACGGAGCAAAAGTAAACACGTCTTAACCGCTTGAGGGCGAGCGGGGGGGGGGGCAATCTACATCTATAATCGTGATTCGCCATAAATTCGGCGCAGTAATTGGAGTCGCGCATAAAACGAGTATATCGAAATCGAAACCGAACCCGTGCCGCGGAATCAGATTTAATTAGATTTTATGACATACGTAATATTTTTTTAAGAACCGACGGTTGTGTGCGTGTCTGTCTGTAGTAGCGTAGCTCACAAACAACTGAAACTATTTTCGTTTTGTTTTATTACCCCTATAGGTTGTCTTACCCCGAGTGTTATTCTTGGACATATTTTATTAAAATCGGCGACCTTTAGTGTAGACTATCGGGGTTTTTTTAAGCTGGTTAGGTTATTTCTGAAAGATAATTTCCTAGTAACCCCAGTTTCCTGCCTTTGCTCGACTAGCGGCGGTAAAGGGCCCGTTGCAGGTAAGCGCAGGTAATTGAGTCGCTTCGTCGTGTATCGTTCGGTTTAATTCTGCGAGTCGGCCAATTTCCGCACCCTGTCGCCGCCGCCGCTGCCGCCACGATGCCGCGCCGAGCCATGATTGGTGCAAATTATAAGTTGTTGAGTGTTTTTTCTGTTTTATGAACGCCTTAATCTACAACCTGCCTAGAACGTTTCGGTGAATATTGGCAATTTACCTACTATTCTCGCGATGCTAGTTTCAAGTCATCGCGAGAGGCCCAGACGCCGCGCCGTTTCGTTGCCGTCGTAAATCTATCTGAGTTTTCAGAAGTCAACAATTTAATAAGATAAGTATTTGGTGTTATAGAAGTCTCTAGACTAGAACCTTCGCTCTTCCCTTCTATCGAATCTTAATCGCAGATTTATGAATGTACCTAAGTAAGTATTTTAAAAGCTCCTTTTCTTAAACCACAGGAGCATGATTGCTCGTGACGTATCCTCGGCAAGAGATTGAGCCAGCCGTCGCAGTCTCTTTGAGCGGCGCAGCGCTTTGCCAGTATTTACTTAATCGCTAACGGTTGCTGCGTCGCTGTGTGGGGTTGATTTACGACTATATTTATTTATACTTAGTTCATTTCAGCTAAAATTATCCTTGTGACAGTTCATATTTTTCCAAATTACGCACTAATACTATTGTATATTCTGTGTATACGACTCAAACAATCAGTCGATAGACATAGTCATAAGAATTACAATTTGGGATAACTTCAAAGCCGGTAAACTCAAACCATCAGAGGAATCATCTTAGCTGAAATTAAGTGTACTTAATCCTCTGTTGCACAAATATGAACATAACTGTACAAGGGTGGACTTAATGTTATAACCATTTACCTACTACCAGATAACCCACTGAGGTACAAAATGTAATTATAAGTTGTACAAAAGAAAACCAAATTAGTACTTAACATTAAAATGGCTCTAAACCTACCTGCTTGTTAAAGGTTGTTTGACGGGTTTTGGGTTACTTGGTATTAATATAAGCACATAAATAATATAATATTCTACAAAATAACTGCTAGACATGGTAGAGTCAGCTTCATAATAAAATAATGAAGATAATATGTTAAAATACATGAAAAATTACAAAAATAAATATTTTTTTACATCCTTTGAAGATTTCTAGGCAAAGGTTTTGAAAATACCTTATTGTGAATTTATGCACGGTTATTAACCGTAACCTTCAGAAATAAGTAGGCGCTCCGACCGTTAACAATTTTATTACCAAGAAAAGTTTTCAATAAAATTTGTAAAATTATTGTTTACCTTACTTTTATAAGTTGGTATGGGGATTTTAATTATACCTAATGTTTTTTTTTTATGAAAATATAATATATCTCTGTTAATATAATATAAATGTCATTACTTTTCTTACGTTACTAGGTTTTGGAGTAGCTTTTCAGTCTACAGTTGATGAAGCTCTCAACTGTTCCCTGTAACATATAAAGTCATAACTCAAGAATTACGTTTATTCGCTGAGCGGTAAATGATATGGAAGAGACACTGAGACAACTCAAACGATTTATGTGTTTTGAGTGAATGCTCTGGAAATGTGGGTAAAATTATATACTTGCTCATGTACTGTTAGCTGCATAAGTAGCTTTATACTTTTGTCCCTTGTCAAACTATCTACTAAACGTCAAGGTTTGGCAGTTTGTGAGTTTGACAAGGTACAAAAGTGTATAGCTAATAATTTATGCAGCTGATGGAAATGTGGGTAAAATTATATACTTGCTCATGTACTGTTAGCTGCATAAGTAGCTTTATACTTTTGTCCCTTGTCAAACTATCTACTAAACGTCAAGGTTTGGCAGTTTGTGAGTTTGACAAGGTACAAAAGTGTATAGCTAATAATTTATGCAGCTGATGGATATGTGGGTAAAATTATATACTTGCTCATGTACTGTTAGCTGCATAAGTAGCTTTATACTTTTGTCCCTTGTCAAACTATCTACTAAACGTCAAGGTTTGGCAGTTTGTGAGTTTGACAAGGTACAAAAGTGTATAGCTAATAATTTATGCAGCTGACTGTATGTTTATACACAGATATAGAACATAACGATGAATTTGGATTTGAACGACTAGATATTTATATTTAAGTACATATACATACTATACAAAAGAATAATCAACAAATGTACCTAAAATAAGGCAAGAATTTGCCACATCCTGCACATTAAACTTTAATCACTAAAAACGTGTGCGGGCTTTTAAAACTTTCACAGTGAAAAATCTACGCGACCGCTCGTTTATGGTGTAGAGAAGCAACAGTGGAGTCGAATTCATAATAAATTAAATTTAGTTGAATAACAACATTAGGTATAATGATCCTAAAATTACATAGGTACCTACATCTACATATCTCACTGGTCACAGTCTAAATTGAGATCGAAATTTTGTTGTTTTTTTAAATGACATTATTAGATAGACCGTACTTGTGAAGGAAGCATGGTAGCATATTTAACAGCTGTTAACTAAACTCTTGGTTTTTAATTTATACAATATACCCACCTATGCTTCTGTAATGACTTTATCTCCGAAGTAGTATTCAGAGGTTTTGGCCCTACATTCTTATTCACATGATAACTCACAATCCGCAATACCGTTTTGTAACATATAATTTTTTTACAATATTACCTCCGCTACACAGCTACTATACCCCCGGCCACACGGGGGGCGCGGGCGGGGGCTAATTCGCACACATCGATCAGGCGTGCGGCGGCGCTGGGCCCACATTTTTACCCCTTCACTGACGCCGGCCCTGTAGTTAAATTCTACTTTGTTAATGCGCTCCCAAGTCCTGGGGGGTTACTTTATACTGTCAAAAAATTAATAGACGAGAGCTGTCGTGCAATCGGCGCGTTTAATACCATGATAGAGTCGTGGCTCGCGCAGCAGCGCTCCTAAACTTAGTTTTAGTCGTTTTTCGCAGAGACCTATAAGACTAGATGCCACAAATGCACTCATTTCAATGAGAACCAGGCGTGCCAAAATTTGTATAGAAATTATTATTTTTGACACTGATAATGACAGCTGGACGGAACTAAATGTATGAACAAAAATGTCATCAAAATTTTCACACATAGGTACACTTGGGTAATTTAGTCATATAGGTCTCTGGTTTTTCGTTACATAGAGTGACCCTCCTGCCTTTGTTTCGAGAGTAGCTAGTGTTGTGGGCAAAAAATGAAGTGGAGTTTTATCTCGTTATTGTGGCGGCGCTAGGCTAGTTTTTAAATGTGTTTGTTTGTTTGTTGTTAGTGAACGCTGCGGTGTCGGAATTGGTACCCTTTTTTGTTGGGAAACGGCGTGGGTTTTGCCGGAAAGTTAGGCTTTAAGTTTGTATGTATTTTGATGTTTAGTTGGTTAAGTATAGAGTTTTAGGATCACAACTGTTAGAATAACTAAATGTTTCTCTCATTGACTGTCAGAAAGCTGTACTTTTAATTTCATGTAAAGTATTACTTTTAACTATTCACTAAGTATGCCCTACATGCATAATCTCCATACTATATTAATTAGCATAGTACAAGCGAAACAATGAACAGTTAAGTACACAAGATTTCCATTGCGTAAAATGTATGAAAGCACTATTTCACTTCACTAAGCGCCGCAGCAATGGAAGTGCAACCACTGCCCTCTGTCGTCCAGTGTAGAGACAATACCCCCCTGAGAACCAGCATGTGGGGGTGTCAATTTAATTATGGCAGGTACATTAAGCATTTATAGCAGGTATCTGTAGCATAATTGAAGCTTTCATGATACGAGCACACGTTGTTTCACATAAGAAGTCCCCTTCACTTACTGTATTGAAAATCCAAAATCGCTTGTCATATTATATTATTATTATATGGGACTTCATAAGTGGAACAAGGTCTAACTATAATAATAATAGAACTCCGTGGATGTACTTAGGTAAAAATTCTTTATAGAAAAACAAGCAAAAAAAGATTTATATCAAAAAAGTTTGGTCAAACATCTGGACAAAAAGCCTATTCCAAAATCAATTACGATTAATGTAGCCTGCCCACTAAACCGATGTAACGAATTCCAGACGAGAAAAAAACTGGAACAATCGAATTTAAGACAAAAGATCCCCGGAAACGGCGAGCCGGGCTTAAGAGGGCGTCCCGGTTTACTTGATTACCTTCATGTTTAATCCAGGACAAAAAATGGGTTTATGAGTTTTATGTATGTGTAACTGGATAAATAACTTATACTGTCAGTGTATGAAAAGCTATAGGTAATGGTAGGTATACTACTGTAGTTTTGAATCCTTTTTATTTTCTCCAATAGGGTTTATAAGTTAGTAAGAAGTATTTTTTTTGGTAAATATTTATAGGTAAAATAGTAATAGTAGTAGTGAGTGCAAAGTAACTTTAACAGTATAAAAGGTTCGTTACTCACTACTACTACGAGTATTACTATCTTGGAAGGTAAAAAACATGCAGGTCTATATCTAACGCAATCTTACAGCATTAAAAATATATTTAATTATTATAGGTACAAGCATTTTTTTTTATACATTACTTACCTATCCGTTTACCGTTTTAACCTTTCAAACAGTACAACCAAACCATCCAAATATAACCCCCTCTTAACAAACCCGACCCACGACAAACAGGCCTTAAAAAAGACAATTCAAGTTTTGGAGGAAAAGTTTTTTAATATTCTCACCGCTCGGTGTAATCTTCTCAAGATCTTTTCAAGTGTAATTTTGCATGAAAGAATTGACGAAGTTTGATGCAACTTCCCTCTTTTAGGCTTCATATTGAGATGTTCGGATGAAATCTTCGGATGAATTGGATTAGGTTAAGTAATTTTTTATGTAATAAAGTTTTTTTGTTTATGATTCGTTAAAAGCGGATGACTCGCAAGCGTGTCCCCTCTGACTACCCCTTCGGGGATTATACAGTCGAGAGCATAAATATGTACGTATGATGTATGTAAGTACCTATGTATCTAAATTTAAAATATATGTTTTACATTTTTATCCATTGATTAGAAGTGATTATTAAATAAATTGTATTCGTATATATAGGCTTTCTTAGCCTAGGCTAAACTGTACGGCTATGAAGACCACAACACAACCATAATTCTTGATTTACGTACAATAAAACAAACCTCAAGGACGCAAGGATCCTTTCGGGGGATTCTCGATCTAAGCATTCTTTAGAAGAAGTCATAATTCCACTCATTACGTGAAAAGGCCCGTGTCCTCTCCTTCATGCACCAAGAGTGAGGGGAGAAATCTAAGGCAAGGCAAAGATGTGTTTTATTATAGAAACGTTCCTATCGACGCTGATTCTAAAATCTTAAATTTAATTATAAAAAAAAAACTTGATAATACCTACCTCTTATTCTATCAATGAGAATCTATTAAATAACACAATGATTCAAATAAAATGTGATCTACGACTAATTAACCTAAACTAAAATAGTACCTATAAATATAACATTATTATAAAACTACCTAACTACCCACCTATCTTAATAGATAAAAAACATTATGTTAAATGTTCTAATTAATTTTTGATTGTAAATGAAGAATCAATAAAATGTATGCATGTAAAATGTGTAATGTGTATGTGCTACGGGACATGTGCCTTAAATAAAATGTTTTTTTTTTATTCATACAGTCATAAAGCAAATTTTTAAGATGAAGCAAAGCACATCATGAGAAAAGGTATACATAGGTACATTTAAAGTTCAGAAACTTTGCTTGTCTTTCTAAATTCATTATTGTCTTTCAAATTTTTGTACCTAGTTGTAAAGTTATTTTGTAAAAAAATATCGTAGGCTCATAGATGAATATCAATTTAAAAACACGACTTTTATGTACAAATATTTTTTTCTAAATACCTAAATGTTTTCTATTCCATTCTAATTTTAACGTTTACGTTTTTTTTTTTACAGAGATCTTTCAATATAAAGCTATAACGTTTCTGCATCTGTATAAACTCTCTGTGGTGGCTAGGTATAACAAGGGTATAACACAATAGATCGTAAATTAAGGTTTATTTTGTATGGGATTCGGAAAATATCCTTATTTACCCAACAAACTTGTGGGGAGATTATTATAAGTATTCTCTTTATGTGCCCACCCCATCTCGCTATGTTAGAAACTTTCCATTTACTCAGGTAGAAGGTAGGTATATATTGGCTTCCACGATTCCTATCGAAAACTCAATCAATACTAAATTTTATATTATACCTACCTAGTACTTGGGTAAGTAATACGAGGTATAAAAACGAATGGTATAACATTCACAAGGTATACGCCCATATGATATAAATTTATTAAGTATAACGATCACTGTGCATAACAAACGAAAGGCATAATTACTAAATACATAATTTCGTAAAGAATAACGTTCAAAAAGTATAATTTCAATTGATATAACGATTAAAATGCATAAAGTTTATAACATATATTCTACAACGGATATAATTATCATAATGTATAATGCACAAAAAATTATTGACGTTATGTGGGGGGAACGCTCCGCTCCGCTTCGCTGCGCTCCGCTTTAGTTTCGACGAGCATGTGCACCTAACACGCTCCTCCTCGCTTTGCTCGTCGTCGCACCTATCTTTAGGTTTTGGTACTAGGGGTTTTGACATTATTATTATTATTGCGCTATGTGGGGAGACGCTCCGCTCCGCTTCGCACCGCTTTGCTGCGCTCCGCTTTGGTTTTGACGAACATGTGCACCTAACACGCTCCTCCTCGCTTTGCTCGTCGTCGCACCTATCTTTAGGTTTTGGCGCTAGGGGGTTTGACGGTGTTGGGTAATTAAACACAGATTATGAACTTTATACTAAACGATAGTATATATTTTAATCGATATACGTAATGTATGTTATACGAATTGATGTTAGTCTTCGTAAGTATTATATATTTTGATTTTATATAAAATGTACGTTATACCAATTGAATCTTATACCTTATGAAAATATAGATTTTGTTGTTATACGTAACGTTCATTATAGGTTGTGAACGTTATTAATGTGAAATTATACATTTCGTTTTTATACGTCGCAATACGCACCCCTAGTACTTAGGGTAAACTACCCTATTGTTGACACCCTTCCATTTATTGACACAGCGCGGAATAATTAAAGAAAACAAGACAACGCTTCGTTCTATTTAGTTATATTTATCTTTGAATGCAGCAGTAATAGTTATTCTGTAATGGTAACACTCGGCAGTCATTTTTACAGCAATGGCTGACCAATAAAACATAGATAATTCGTGCCTCTCCGTTGCTTCTTTAAATTCCGCCATCTTGGATCGCTTTTTGCAAAGGACAGTGGCTACTTTAGGAATAAATTTGCTAGTATTTCTTAAAAAAAATGGTTAAATTTGTTATTTGGACTGAAAAGGGAACAAAATTCCTTTTCCATTTCTTACCTCAAAAACCACTTATTTTCGGTTTTGACTTCGAATTTAGGTGGTGTCAATTATAGGTAGCACTTTTGGTATATTTTCCTAATATTGACATATTGGGTCAATAATTGGAAGGAATGTTTTTTGTTTTCATGCTAATATTTTAGCTTTTTCCGGTAGTATATCCTATAATGATCATGTTAACACTATTTAATCATTTATCCCACACGAATTTCCAATTCATGACACAGTGTCAATACAGTGAAATCCAATTATCGACATAGTGTCAGTAATCTATTTCCCTATTATTGACATGTCTATATATAGGCAAAGTGTCAATAATTACGCTCATAAACGATAAATATTTTTATGGGAGCTTACCATAAAAGTGGCAGTGAGAAGTGAAGCAGAAAAAGTTTTTTTTTCTGCTTCACTTCTCACTGCCTTTCTGCAACCTATATGAAGTCGTCTGACTATCAGGTGGCCTGCCAACTGCTCTACGTCCACCTGTCATCATTTTGCCTGGCCAAAAGTGTCCTGCACACTTCCCACCCAGCTGAATCCACCTCGTAATCTGTTTAAACTGGGATTCTGACCCGGCGGGTAAACAATTATCAAGATAGGTATGTTAAGATTCACAAAATTTTATGATATCCAGCTGTATCGTTCGTTTCGATTGGGACACTGGACATTACCTTAGTCTTGAACATGTTTATCTACAGGCCAACCCTCAAGGATGCTACGTGTAGTTCTGCGAGCATAAACTGGAGATATCAGAGGCATATTCATAATTCTTCATCAAAATAAAGATGCGACAAAGCTACATCACACTTTTTCTTTGGCCTTTCTCTTCCAGCAAGTACTTACCAGGTCTAAGATCAGCCTCGGTCCTGACGGCCAAAAAGCATGCTATGACACGCTTGCCTGTTCGTTACCTCCACTCGAGAACTCGATTACTCCAACTGTCTTTCTTCTTGGGTGGCTGGCCTATTGGCATCTCACATTGGATCTCTGATGGATTGATTACACCAGTTCAGTCCGCATTACGACTTTATATCGGTGGACCTGTTAGCCCAGCTGTGACCACGTTTCTGAACCATATGGCATCAGCAGCAGGACGCACTAGCTGGAACCTTTGAGAAATGCCCAGGAGATCATGAGACGAAGCAGCCTAACTAAGTGGGGCTAGTCTGCTAGCATTAGCATTAGATGCAGTATATATGGTATGTCAGATAACTAGCTGATGACTTATGGTATGTGACACATATGGTGTTTCAATATATCACCGTGATATACCAAATAGAGAACCGGACCCATGGTACCCTCCCAAAGGTTTAATTCCTGTTTAAAACGGTTTTTATTACCTAATATCAAGCATGTCAATAATTGGTACAGGAGGATTAATTGGAAAACCCGTGTCAATAATTGGGAAATAGGGGTTCTTTCAAATTTATAGCTGATAAGGAAAAACTAAGACTATAGGGTCATTGTTTTGTCAAAAATATTATAAATGAATATACACCTGAGACCGCTATGGAAAAAAAATACCACAATACTAATATTTTATGCGTATTTATGGTCAGTTTTGCACTTAAAGTGTCAATAATTGGGTAGTTTACCCTAGGTATTTTGTCGAGACAAAGCCATCTTATTTGTATTCGCAAAACCCACATTTGAAAACTATTTTATTAGCAAACCTCTCGTTCATAAAACTTACGTACGGAACCAACTTATTCATATTAAAAGCAGTACACAGCTGGAACTCGTACCATGAGGGTCACTCTATACTGACGAAAAACTAACGAATGAGAGCTGTCGTGCAATCGGCACGTTTTATACCTACAACGAGCTAGAGTCGTGGCTTGCGCAACAGCATTCCGAAACTTAGTTTTTTCGTCATATACAGGGTGTTGCAAAAAGGGTATAATAAGCCGAAACCTACATGTGCAGCATGGTATATCTAAGCCCAAAACTGAAATCAGAATTTCAAAATTCGCGAAAAAAAATTTTATTTTCCATAGAAACTTTGTTGGTCACGTGACTTTTTACTATGGAGAATGATATATTTTTTTCGCGAATTTTTTGAAATTCTGATTTCAGTTTTGGGCTTAGATATACCATGCTGCATATGTAGGTTTCGGCTTAGTATACCCTTTTTGCAACACCCTGTAGAGTGACCCCCCAAGTCCAAGTTACTGCAACGCTTGCATCTGTTGTTATTTGACTCTTGTTGCTTCGCCACTATGCATACAAAGTGTGGTGCATTCTGCATAGGCAATTGGTGCGTGTTTTGTGTAAACAAATGAGTATGGGGTATTGGATTGTAATTGGTACACGTGACGCCTGTTTAGTTAGTGCTCTGTGTAAGTTGGTAGCTGGCTGGTTGTAAAGCAGATAATTTACGTTCACTCGTAATAAAGTAATAAAATTATGATAAAGAAAAGGATGAGGTGGCTTGCACCAAACATTTTAACGAAATTAAATCAATTGCTGCCTTGCTTTCATAGTATAATCAGAGCAAGAGAGCAATAGATTTGTGCAAGTCACCCTAAGTGTATTTAATTTTGATTAACTTTTTGGTACAATCCACCCTAAGTGTAACTACCTACTAACTTATTTACGTGGACAGGCAACCTGAAACAGCATTTACCTAATTGCACAACATTATTGGAAGCGCTTGTCTATCGGTGATTATAATCACTATCCGTGTTCCATGTAGGTACCAGGAGCGCATAACATTGTCACAGCTTAACAATGCTGGCTATCAGAGGTCTGCTACAACCGTATACTGTGTGACTATGTATGCCTAATACCCTGTGCACTTACCTGCATTAAGTCTATTGAAATGGTATAGCATGTAGGGCGTAGTATGCTTATGCAATCGTCTAATAGACAGGCAGTAGTATTCATATACATAAGTACAGTGCTCCAAAATTGATAATGCGCATATAAATCTTTGACAGATCGGTTGTTTTCGATTATGTGACACATGATATTGATTCCTATTTCTTCCGAACAAAGTGCAAAATGCAAGTGTTTTTATTAAGGCTCTTACGATTTCATGATTCGGGTGTGAAGATCTACATGCATTTTTTATTTTGGACAACTGTAGTACAATAACAATTATCAGCTAATAGTGGAGAGTTAGGGTGCATGAAATGAGCCTTCCTGAGTGATGTATTGGCCACGAGAGTCACGAGCAATGGAATAGTTCCAGTGACATATGGAACGTCAATGGCAACTGGAACTTATTTATTGCTGGTGAGTGCATTATTATTAAATAATATTTCGTAGCCATATTGGTGTCCCACTGATGGGCAGTCCCACTCCCAATTATTTATTATTATTAGTATTAGGTAGTATATACTTACCCCTAGAGATATGTCGAATGTTGAGATGAAGTCGAAGGAGCTAAAATCTAGGACGAGGGACCTTGTCACATTCAGCAGCTTCGCACAATCTTACAAAGATTCAGGGGGCCCAACACCTTCCCAATTTAAATTTCAAAAAACCCTTTCAAGTCCTTCGTTTGTTTGCTAACCACGATTTCAAGGGAAATCAACCCTTATTTTAAATAAAGGGTGCATAAATAGAACTAAAAAATACTCTTTCGTCCATGAAAATGTTAGGTACGACGTAAATAATATTTAACTGTGGATCTTATAAATCAAGTGTTTGTAGTGCTGTGCTGGGTTACAAAATGCATGGCATATTATTACACTTCATCCATATACCAATAAAAATTAGAAATTTTAAGGGCTGATTATTCAATAGCCAGATAAATGTTATCTAGGGAATAATTCTGATGTCGCGGCTGAAGATTTGTATTAGACAGTGACAGAAACAACTTTATTCCTCAGATAACATTTATCTGAGCATTGAAAAATCAGACCTTAGAATACTATACTCTGTCAACAGAATAATATACTTAAATGATGATCCAACATTAACAACAACTAGTTTTCCGACGACGTCTGGAAATAGGCTCACCCTTTTAGCAGCACCCTGTAGTTACAAATGAAAGTGCACAATACCGAACGTCTCCATATTCGTGAAGGTTTCAGGTTTACACGCTTGATTGCAACTTACAATATCTTGCACTTAGCATGCATAGAGTAGGTACCTAGTATTCCCACAATACGACTAGCACACCTACAGAGACCCAAATAGTTAATTCCATTGTGTCACGACCTTATTTTGTAAGTGGTAAGTGGGAAATTCCAATGAGGGTTTCGGGGTAGATCGGTCCTTGCTTGTACGGTATAGAATTGTAAGAGGCTTAGGATCGCAACAGTGCCCAGTGGTAGAAGGTAATGGTTGTATCATTCTTCCGGTTTAGATGGAAACCATTTTGAAAAGAAAGGTATATTACAGCAATTCTCAAAGAGTATTTTAAAGTTTAACAAGCTATTATTTTTAACTCGAGATTGTGTTTAGTTAGGAACATATTTTGTTAACTAAATATTATTTTCACCTAGATGTTTTTAGATGTGAAAATAATTATATTGAAGGCGGTTACCATATTAAGTCAATGCAGCGGTGTGTTGTGTCACATACAAAAACAAAGCAAAAAATCTGTCCGCCTTTGGCTAAGTCTGAAACAGTTTTAAGTTCAACCTAATGACAAACATTGTACCAATGAATAAAGTCACCAATCTTCTAAACAAAGTAATTCAAAATACTCGTAAGAGCTCAGTTTTTGATAGAAATGGAATATTAATGGCGTGACGTTTCTTTTACACTGACTCTCTATCTGGTTCGTAGGTACCTATATTATTAATCTAAGGTCCCAAGACTAGTTGACCTGGCAAATAAAATTGCCTACCAAAAACAATGACCTTACTCGGCAATATTGGGCCGGTCGCAAGTCACGGGCCCAGATAGCGTCGCTGGAATGAGCCCTAACTCTCCGCGGGGGCCTTTCAGTCGAGGACCCGTAAATACATGACACGTCGTCCCCTATCTATCTAGCTACACAACACCCTGTATAAGTAGGGTGGAGTGTTGTCAGTGGACGACGAAAAAGCCTGTCAAAATACTAATTAGGTACCTATGTATCATAATATGTATGTCTATGTATATAATCCTGAAACATCTCATGTGTGTGAGTCATGTGTTTTCTGTGAGTCATGTGTTTTCTGTGATACGAGTTAGGTAAACTCGTATCACAGATAATTCAATTTTAATGACTAATGAAAATTAATATTTTTATATTATTTCACTTCTACTTTCGGCTGATTTTTCAGCATGTCCTATAGAGTCAACAGTTGACATACGTATCTTCGAAAAATGCCTTCAGGACGTTTATTGATAAAACCCCGCCCTATTTATTTTATATACAGCGTGTTTCTATTTGATAACACCCTAAACGGGACATTCGCGAAAGTTGTCAGAAAGTTTGTTAGCTGTTATTGCGAGTTTAATATTGAGATAAACTGTAACTGAGAAGTTAGTTGGGAACAAATAGCTGGAATAACAAATGTTTTGTGAATTTGGTAAGTACCTAAGTTAAGTACCTTTCCCAATTTGTTCTGTTTATTTAAGTTTATTACTATAGCTAATTTCATTGATGAGGTAGGTATATTGACGGTTTTTTGACGACCGTGGTTAGTGACCCTGACTACTGAGCCGAAGGTCCCGGGTTCGATTCCCGGCTGGGGCAGATATTTGTTTAAAGGCAGATATTTGTACTCGGGTCTTGGGTGTTGATATTTATATTTAGTATCTATCTATCTATGTATTTGTGTAGATATATCAGCTGTCCGACACCCATGACACATGTTCTGCCTAGCTTGGGGTCGGATGGCCGTGTGTGAGATGTCCCCACATATTTATTATTATTTATTATTTATATTGTTTTAAACAGGTTTTTGTTTTTTACTTATTCTATAAAAAAACTTTTATAGAATAAGTAAACAAAGGTTCTTTTTTTTTCAGTGCTACCGGTAGTTAGCATAATCATTCTTTGAAATTAATATTTCATCAGTAACGACAAGATATTTACTGTACAGTCTATACACACTAATGACATCATGTGAAAAACGTCATGTAAAATTCATCGTTATATTCAAAACTAACTGTATTTTTTACCTTATACCCAACTATCTATTTGCTACACAGTAGCTATAGACTATGCCAACCCTCGTATATACAGGGTGGGTAGTAAAACCGTACGTTCTCCAACACGTATAAAGCTTTCAAGTAAATGTTTACGGCTGACCGCCCGTCCCGAACTTTGCTCCCTTCTTTAAAAACAGGACACCCTTTAAATGTGACTTTCTGGTCGTAGGAAAAAGTTTGTAACTGGATTTTTGTTATAGCGTAGAGTAGTTTATTTTACAGATACGTAACTTTATTACTTTATTTGGTTTATGTCTCGTAAATCTAGTATAAAGTGATTTGTAAGTACTTCAAGTTTAGGTCACAAATTTGATTGTTGATTTTTCAGGCTGACCAGTGACGTGCGTGAGTTTAGCCGGCTAGGGTTAGAAATACGTTTTTAGGGAATCGGCCGGTGGCCTACCATAAAGCTTTTACCTCATTTCAGCTAAGATGAGTCCTGTGACGTTATGGAATCCAATAATGAAATTCTATAGATTTTGTTTATCGACTTATATTATAAGTCATATCTAATGAGATGTAATAATTAATTGACAAATATTTCCCTATAATTTTCGTAGTTACTCGTTTCGCCTTTCCGCGTATTCACTATAAACGCACACGCTCGCATACTAATTGTATTGGAATTGGGCCAGAGTGGATGTATTTAACAATAAAAGTAAGCCTACTTTTTGTATAAGATCAAAATAGCCAACACAGGACGACTTTTCCTTATAGAGTTGAATGAACTTTCGCGATACATAAAAGAATATGATTAAATATTCCAACAGGTACCTACTCCATAATGCTATCAAATTTGTTGGAGAGGTTCAATTAAATTAAGTCTTCAGATGACGTCGTCAACAGGGTAACTTGTCGACAAAGATAACTGTGAGAGTGACTACAAAATTTACCAATGAGCTAGGAAACGTTTCCAAAACCTACCAATACAGAAAGCTTAGCAAGCCGAAAGCTTAGTATACCCTTTTTGCAACACTCTGTATAATGTTTTGCTACATAAAAATACCCGATTCATAGAACGTACAGTTTACAAGTGGCTTGTAACTTTAATTTTCGGTCCAAAACAGTCAAACTTCTGGTATCACTCCTCAACTCATGTAGAAATTGAATATTCAGACTATGGATTCAGGGGTTATTAATAAATAAATATGTGGGTATTGTGGGTATATATCACACACGGCCAACCGACCCCAAACTAAGCAGAGTCTGGAGGAGATATGGGTGTCGGACAACTGATATAAATATCTACACAGATACATAGATAGATACATTTTAAATAGATAAACGACAACCAGAGACAAGGCCACATACAACACCTCTTTTTATGTGCCAGAGGGTAAGAATAACATCAACTCCTACCTCCATGTCCGCTGCCATTCAAAAGTAATTACATTTGCCTACGCATCTAAGCATGCTTCGCCTAAATGTGCAAACGTCGCGAAATTCCCGCTAGGGGGGCCTTCGGTAAATAAGAATACCAAATTGGATTTAAAATCTTCGGGGACTGTCGGCAAATTAGTAGTCCTTTGAAAATTGGATCGGTTGTTTTGTTCCATTGTGCCCTTTTAATTTACTTCGAAATTAATAAAGGTTTTGGGTACAAACAAACTCTACACGTGCAATGTTTTAACTTGAATTTTCTAGTTATGCTTTTCTTAATAATTGCTGCGGGATTAGAAAATTTACGTTCAAAGATTAAATTATTGTTGTTGCTTTTTTAAATTAGAAGTCTAAACGAAATTAATACATACCCATATTACGTACATGCTTGTGGGATAAATTCATTATATGATTTTTAAATTATATTTAAAACTTTGCCTGGAAAACCTGTTATACATCTTAAGCAAGTACATTACAAAAACATACGAACATGAAACGAAGCGAGCAAAAATGGCTCTCCATTTTAGCGCCGCCGAGGTCATTACAAGATAATTAAAAAGCTCAAAACCATACCTTTTATCTGAGCGTACACAAATCTTGTGCCGGGTATCTGTTTTTCCACAAGATTAATTTCTTGGGTCGCCTTTGGACGGAAGAGTGGACGCGTGGGATCACTTTAGATTACGAAAACGAAGTGTCGGGGAGGTTCTACGATAACCACTATCTCGTTCATTAAACGACGTCATACTGGTGTAGTGACTGATTGCTATGCCGAAGGTCCCAGGTTCGATTTTCGGTCAAGAGTCAGGGCAGATAATTGATTATAGATTGAATAAATAAATTGATTACTTGTATTCGCGTCTTGGGTGTTACTATGTTTAGTTTATAATATGTATCTGTGTTGATATATGTATTAGCTGTCCAATCCCATATTACAGGCTCTGCTTAACTGGTCCGCACATATACCGTTTGCACGGCAGCTTTTGTTTGTTGGCATATTGTGAAGCTAGAGTGACCTTAAAGTGCGGTGGACTGATATCTTTTTAAATCAGTCGGACCCTTTTGTTAGCGCCACTGAGCTGCTAAATTATTATAATGCCCATGTAATGTAGCAGATACATTTCATCATCATCATCATCAGCCTATGTCAACCCACTGCAGGGTATAGGCCTCCTCCATGTTATGCCAAGCAGATACATTTGGTAACAGATAAATGATCCCTAAACTCCAAAGAATCGACTTTTACCTATTACAAAGTAAACAAGGAAAGGGCTGTTTTTAAGATTTTACAAGAAATTAAACACCTTGAACCTTTACAAGATTAAAAAAAAAGGTAACAATGGTCCAGGCGTTGTTGGGTTATGCGGATCCGGATAAAAAAAACTGATAACCTTTTCTTATGGATAACTCACGTTCTGTAAACACATCCCATGTATATGTTCTGTTTGTATTTTTTTTGCACTTTCCCCTTTTCTTGCATAGTTTCTCTCCTCCGAGGTAGTCTGGAAGAAATTACTCTTAGTAATAAGGCCGGCATTTGTACCGTCTATGTTGTACATTTCCTTGTGTAATTTTTGTTTGTGTGTGCAATAAAGAATTATCTATCTATCCCTTACATCGTACGGCCCTTCCAATATGCATTCACTAGATTGCAGACCCTCGGGTGAACTCGAGTGTAACATTTACCTTACAAATGTGAACTAATTCCATAAAAGCCTACCGTGCGGGGTGCATTCTTAATGCTACACTTTTGCCGCTACACTCTTGGCTGGCGGGGTCTATTCCAGTAATGACTGAGTTTATTACACAAGCGATATTTAGTGGTATAGCAAGCAAATATTGTTTAGGATTACCTCCCCCAACCTAGCTTTATATTGTACGGCAGCCGGTATTACAGTGAAACCTGGATAAATGGGACCTGGATAAGTGGGAAACCTCCATATCTGGATCTCGTGCTGAGGTCCCGGCACTTTAGCAATTGATTACCTCTGTTAGTGAGACAAAGCAAACCTCTTTAAATGGGATTCTTATTTTATAATTGAATGGTACCTAACGTTACCTCTATAATTGAGACAGCTAGTGTGTTTGCCTCCACAAGTGAGACATTAATGTTGTTTTAATGAACTCTTGTACATTATTGAAATCAAACTTTACAGAAAAATACCTCTGTAACTGAGATACGAGTACATACATACAAAACCTCTATAACTGGGAAAAAGGATAAAATTCTTATTTGTGTAATCATATTCATTATGGGACCCTCTGTAAATGAAATTTGTATTTATGAACACCTGGATATCTGAGACACTGTTTTAGTGGAATACCTCTATAAGTGGGACAAAAATGTTGGTCCATTGGAATCTCACTTATCCAGGTTTCACTGTAGTAAAAACGTTAAAACACTCATTTCTTTTATTTTTTAGTTTACCTATGTGCTTCAAAACATCATTTAAAATCCGTAACCACACACCAGTTACCAGAATGAGGTCCTTTTGTAAGACGGGTGGACATGAGAGGATAATTAAATAGTTTTCCGCCTTGTTCTAAAATTGTGTTGATGATAAAATATCAGTATTTTACCGTTGCAAGTTGTTAAAAACAGATTTCTTCTAGGATTACAATGCAAAGTTTCATAAATTATGACATAGGTACGTAAAACAAGGTGAAAATTACCCTTATACACTTATGCCCAGTTTCTCACTGAGCTGAGCATGTTAAGATGAGCAGTGTGAGTACAGCTTTAAGTATGGAATGCAGCGCTGTCATTCCCTGAATTATTGCTGAGCAAGATTTAAGTTCATGTTTTACTCAAATAAGAAATTGGGCCTGGCTAGCTTGTTGTATCTACAAAAAAGGTTATGAAAAGCTGTTACTATGCCAGTTTTCTCGTCACGTCAGATTTATTTATGCGTCAAGTTTCACAACTTATCTCGTTATAAGTTGCGTAACGTTATTTATCATAACGGAAATGTTCGGCTTTGTCGTATTTCGCTTTTTTATCCATGAATATACGGCTTTGAACTAGTCATGTTTACAATTGTCAATCAGTTAAAAAGAGTGTTTTAAGGTTAATAGCAAGTATTAGTTTTTTTTAAAATAAAAATGAGGTAGATAGATATCAAATTTATTTATTTTTTGAAATTTAAATAAGTATCATTGATACATATAAATTCGTGTTTAACGACAGCATACATAGCCACTATACTGATATTGTAATTATAAAAAAATTGTGCCTTTACATTCGCTCCCCACCACTGTCATAATTAACTTCGGTTTGGTAATAATATTTTGAGCGACTGTTCAATAATACCGTGTAGCCGTTCATAAAATGAAACCGCTATTAAACCGCTAAGCACCAATCAATATAGTGAGCCAACAAACGAGGTAAGAGCTGAAACGGAAATAAAAGCACATTCCAGTCGAAGTGAAATCTTTATGGTTATTGCGGGGCGTTTGCACGTTCGCACCACCTAGCTAGGTGCACTATAAGACCTGGAATTATTAAAGGCACTGTATGAACAATTTCATGGTGAACATTTCTTAGGCAGGAACTATAGATACGTTTATTGGACAATTGCTTTTTAGGAATAAAGCATTATAGTATCTTCCGCAGTCCAATAAAGAAAGTGATCTTTCATCAGGACCCATCGCGTCCTTACTGCTGGGGCACGGGTCTCCTTCCAATGAAGGAAGAGTTTTAAGCCTAGTCCACCACGCTGGCCTAGTGCGGGTTGGTGGACCCCAACACAAGTAAGCTTGTGCTGAGAGAGTTGTCGGGTAAATGGGCAATCCTACTGTTAGAATGTTTTCAAACTGTCTGAAGGCCTCGTACTATTGGAAAAAGTATAGATAATTAATTATGTAAAGCTATTGCGTTGAAATTGTAAGCTATGTTATTTAAAGAATAGTTATCTAGACATCAATTCCAACTAACAGATAACGTAACTTCAACGTTGTCAGCATCTGTAAACAAGTTGTGTTATCAACGACCGAGCCAACTGCTACCAGAGTTTGTATCTGAATTCAATGAACACAAACAACAGGGCAGGCATCCTGCTAAAGATATACAGTTTGTTAATTTATATTAAAAGGCGAAGTATATTGAAATTGAAAAAAAAAACACTTTTCATGATTGAATCTCTTAAAAGTAAATCCGTTGTATTTGAGTAAAAAATTACTTAATCTCAAAAAATATATCTGAATCGGCGTTATTGATAAGACTTGCATCTAGACACAATGTAAAAACGATGCTTAGCACTGAAAAAATGCCAAGAGATCTTACAATTATATCTGCTAGTGTTATAATTTTATACAGTTGCGAGAAACAATAAACATGGCAATCTATGACTTTCTCTTGAATATAATAAGAAAAATAGATAAAAAAATTCCAGTAGCAGCCCTCTACATGGACTTAACTAAAGCATTCGATCATGTTGATTACAATATACTTCTGTCAAAGCTAGAAAAATATGGCATTAGAGGTAATGTGCTTTCTCTAATAAAATCATATTTGACGAACCGTGTCCAAATAACACAAATTGATAGAATGTGCTATAACGCAAAAAGTGAACTCTCTCACTTCTCACGTGCTCGAACCGTTCAATATGGCGTACCTCAGGGTAGTGTACTGGGACCACTTCTCTTTATAATCTACATCAATGATCTTCCCAAAATAACAGAGCATCCTGTAGTACTATTCGCTGATGACAGCACAGTAGTATTTTCGGCAAATAATATTTCATCATTAGAAAATGAAATTAACGTAACCCTTCAGGACATAATACATTGGCTAGATGATAACAGTCTATTGGCAAATTTAGAAAAAACTAAAATAATGACATTTAATCCAAAAATAATTCAGACATTTTAAATATTGACATTAAATATAATAATAATAAAATAGAACATACTAATATTACCAAATTCCTTGGTCTGTACATAGATAGTGATTTGTCGTGGAGATCTCACTCTGAACATGTCACAAAAAAATTAAGCCAATTCTCTTATGCTTTACACAAATTAGGTAAAGTTGCGAATAAAGAGACAGTTTTAATCGCCTACAAAGGTAACGTTGAGGCTCTATTACGATTTTCCTTAATCTTTTTGGGAAACACTGTTAACAGGGATGTAGTGTTTAAATCTCAAAAACGATGCATTCGTGCAATTTTCAAGCTTAAACGCACAGATAGCTGTAGAACGTATTTTAAAAATAATAATTTATTTACATTTCCGTCTCTTTATGTGTA
Organism: Plutella xylostella; assembly: GCF_932276165.1. Taxonomy (NCBI): domain Eukaryota; kingdom Metazoa; phylum Arthropoda; class Insecta; order Lepidoptera; family Plutellidae; genus Plutella; species Plutella xylostella. The sequence goes on from NC_064003.1 coordinate 9,478,800, forward strand.
TGAAGTAGCCGCATTTGTAAAGTCGAACCCCAATCTCTTTGAACGATTCAAAAGTCAGCGCTACGGTGACAGAATCTGCAATATTGGACACAAAACGGCCAAGTTCAGTAAAAATATTTTCGGAATGGCACCCGCAATTTATAATAAAATCCCAAATACCATACGACAGATTGATGATCTCAATGCGTTTAAACTTAAACTAAAAAAATATCTTATCAATAAAGCATATTATTCTATAAATGAATTCCTTCTTGACATTTACTAATTTTAAAACAAATAATTTTATTACTTATCACCATTTTAATTTAATTAGACGAACTTAATATATAATCATTCTTGACATAGACACACGCACACACATTGACAAACTTATTAATGAGTTCATTAGGTTTTTTTTTTATATTTATTTTCATATAATTTTTTTGCAACAAAATTATTATTTGGCTCAAATTTTTATATGTATTTTTTCTTTTATCTTTGTAGTTATTGCATGTCATATGTAGCATGGTCTTTAATCTTTAAAATATTTGTACGCCCTGTGGCATAGCATAGTGGAACTTTGTTAATATTTACCACCTTACCATTAACCTGTGTTAAACAAATAAATGATTTGATTTGATTTGATTTGATTTGAGAATGAAACCTGAAACCTGAAAATGTACCTTAAGTACCTTAGTTTTTACAATAAAATTTTACCACAAGACCTATGGCTAAGCTTTTCGCTGGCAACCTTTAACTCCAACATCACGCACTGTTCAAACTCACAGTTCCAATGCCATTATTTACTGCATCTTTGCAAAACCGCCTCTATTTGCTGGCAACAAGAACGACCTAAAACGTAATGATACATTTGTACGCAGAAATGAATGGGTGTCACATAGCACAGGGTGATTTGTGCACACAAGGATACCCTAATGGTGAATTTGGAGCAGTGTTTTTTGCTCGAGGTTTTATTATTTTATACAGTGTTTCAGAAGTGGTATGTATACGTATAGTACCTATAGTAAGCCGAAAGTGGATTTGTCAGGTACGCTCCTTTTTCCGTCAGAGGTTAAAAAAAGTTACACGCACTTCCGTGTAACTTTTTTTAACCTCTGACGGAAAAAGTGGTGTTAATAGTTTAACGCGTCTTTGTGTGTATCCGTCTGTGATAGCGTAGTTCCCATACGGGTGAACCAATTTTCGTTTAATTTTTTTCGAAGGATAAGAATCATAATGTACACTCTACAGTAAATATGAGACCTCATTAAGATTTAGTTGGCCAATGGTCGAATCATCATAAACTTTTTCCTCAAAGTAAGATAGAAAACTGGGCCGATTTCACCCAGTTTAGGGTGAAACTCTGTTTGAAATATGTTGTCCTTCCTTTAGGTGACGTTGTCGAGTTAGCTTTGTGCCCGTTAATATGATGGACCGCTGCTTGTGCTGGATATAATGCCTCTACTACTGGCCACACACAAAACCCCTGTTAATGTCTGCGCTATGCAGTATTTTAGGTTCAAAATCCTGGGGCACTGTAAGCGGTTTGTTGTCACTCTTGTTACGTTATTGATTTATAGGAGGTGCAGAAAGTACTTACATGTGTGTTTTGAAAGACTTTCAGTGAGCTAACATTTCAGCTAGAAGTACTTATGTTCCTTGTTTCAGCCTCTTTTTATACAAGCCATTGTATTAAGACGAGAGTGGGCTTATAATAATTATCCAAAGTAGCTAAGCATACGTAAATAAAAAGTGACAAAATTAAAAGTCACCTTTTGAAATTAAAAAGAAAATTAGCAAAGCACCATGGGCTATTAGCCAAGACATCCATTTAAAAGAAGCGTCTCAAAACTTTAGCATAATTCGTCCCTCATTAGGTGTATATCAAAAGGAGGATTTTCCCTGCCCGCGGGCCCACTAATTGGGTCCATGGAGACCTCGCCCACGTGACCGGCCGACTGGGCACGTCATATTTTGGAATGGAAAAATTTAGGAGATTTCCTGAACTACGCCGCGCACGCTCGAGAGGTTAATGAAGAAATGTGGGATTGGAATTTGTTTTTTTACTCATAATTATGTGTAAATATAATAGCTATCTATGTATAGTGCTGTTATAAGTGACCTTTGATTGGGGTTCGGTTTGTGGCAATGTCGTCCTGAAATGGAAAGACCGACATTACTGCAAGTTATTAGTCACTCTAACAGTTTAATCGGTAGTGTTAAGTTCGGCATTTACCAAACCACAATCAACATCAAACGCATATATCCAACTTACAACATCAATTTCTTCAGCCACATGAAAAAATCAATAAACATACCCACTCAATATTTATATTATAATGTTACATGACAATCCTTTTCCTGAAGATCCTGAAGGGGAGGATGGGGAAGTGAGGCAATAATATATTCCGGTAGCCGCTTGAGCGGATCTCGACGGTTTGACGTTTATACACATTTCGCCACTTCTCCTCATCTTGATACGGGGTCCTGAGGGGTCACTCTACTTATACTTGTCTTAACGAAAAACGAAGTTTCGGTTCGCTGCTGCGCGAGCCACGACTCTATCGTGAGGTATTACAAGTGCCGATTGCACGACTGCTCTGTGCTCTCGTTCGTTTGTTTTTCGTCAGTGTAGAGTAACCCTCCTGTGACGGATGGCCGCTTTGCTCAGCAATTTGTGTTCGCTTTTCCTTTATATTTTAGGGCGAATTCAATCTTTTGCATCCAATGCATCTTGAAATCGCGATGTCGCACGATACATAATTATATATACTCAAAACATAATATTGACCATTTTGCAATAAGCTCTAAAAGTTTCTAAAATCCACCTCGAAACGCGAGTAGTTGAGACTTCGCTACCTGGCATTATATTCACAACCTGAATCTCATATTCATGTTGAAATCTGCGGCTACCCGAAGGTTAGACTCCGGTAATTATCAGAAGGTCACTCTAGCTTACGGCATGACTCTTATAAGTACAACAAGATCGAGTAGTTTTTCCGAAGTTTCAGATCGCTGCTCCAACCACGGTTCTATCTCGTTTATTTATTTATTTATTTTTTTATTGATACACAAAACAGTGCTATATACAAGGCAATACAACAATTACAGGGTTACAGCTTAGTTCTAGTATTAGCACCAAACTTATGTGTATACAGCCTGATTAAGTTAGTACACAATATTACAAAAAAATATTAAAAAAGAAAAAAAGTTACAAAATAATCACAAATTAATTGAACTAAATGAAATATATAGGTATATATTAATTAATTATACAATGACAAATAAATTAAATTACTTTATTTATAAAGAGAAAAAGCTAAAAGTTGTATAAAGAGAGCCGATTGCGTGACATTCCTTGTTCGTATTATAGAATGACCCTCCTGGCACGTGCGGTCAGCTTTCAGGAACACTGAAACGAAACTTAAAACATGTAAATAACTCTCTGGAAGTGCTCTTTAATGAGTTGAACTTTAAAGGGTCTGTGGTTTCGAAGCTTAGCCGAAGTGCTTAATGTTTTGTATCATGAGAGTCGGTTATGTGGATTTTAAGGGCTTAATGTAGCTATTTGTGAAACAACACATTTAAAACTTAGAACGTAGAATTTAAGAAGCCAAATGTATATTATGAACCAATCTGGTAATACATAATAATATTAGAACCTACCGAATTATAGCCGCTCCAAATTTTAATTGAAAAACTAACTGGAGCTACAATTTATATTCTATTTTTGGTTTGAACTACTTTTCTTGCCACCCTTCAAACACCTTCCATATTATTAATAGCTCTTTTAATCTTCCCCTTTCGGTTCCTAGCAAAAGTGTTAAAACGCATCAATTATACACTTTAGATGAAGGATGTCTGATTTACCTCTAAAATGTCTGACTTTAACGTTTACCGCAAACTCAAGTACCTATACGTAGTGTGAGATTTATGTCTGGTTATTTAATTTTCTTTTAAGTATTTGATATTCATCATCATCATTGGCCACGACATCTTGATCAGATGATAGTTGCAGCGTCAATCCATTCGATGGGAAGAGGTTTGTGCGCATCTTTTTCTATGGCTGTAGAGTCCGATTGCAGCTCGACACCTTCTGCCACAGAGATCGCAAGTGTAGCGTGAGTCTGCAGACGGTTCTTGAACTGCACGAAGTCTTTTCTGCCTCAAGCCATCGAGCCAGGCTTCGTCGTGGTGAGCTACTCCATCACACAGAAGGCCTCGCCATTCCGCTCTTGCGATGGCTGCCGTTTCCGTGCCGATTTGATATTATAACTTCACATATTATAGAGAAGTCATATAGCGAGTATAGAGGGTTGTAGTGGCCAGTCTGATAGTCAAAATCTATCATGAGCAAATCATATACACTTTCAAAAATCGTCGAATTGTCTCATTGGTAAATATTCGCTACAAATAATAGACAAAATTTTACGCACTGCTTGCCGATGCTTTTAATTACCTGTAGTTGTTGTCTAAAGGTAAGCGTCTACTTATCGGTATCGTACGAATCGGACCAATCTGATTTTCATAAATGTATGGAGAAACGACGTCGGCAATGCCGATGAAGTGAACGCACTAAATTTTATACAAAGAATATATAATTATGAAAGGTGGACGCTTATCTTGAGGCTGTTTTAACAGCATGCAGATTTGATCACGCACGCGATTGCCCTGCACACATTCATAGAAGTATTAATTAATACGCGTGGAATATGCACGTGAGACGCGGGAAAATGGTGTGCAATCCCGCATGCGTGAAGAAATCCGCATGCTTTTATTTACAGCCTAAGTAAATCTGGTGATACTCACACACAAACCCCTTACTCACACACTCATACGCTCGCACGATGGTCTCAGGTTGCGAGAAGGTTCGAGTGAGTGCTGAGAGCTCTCGCACGCGCTAATTATAAGCACTCATGTCTATGGATTATAGCCGCATTTTCCCCCAATGAAAAAGAGGGGTGTTATAAGTTAAAAGTCTGTGGTAGTATAGCTCCCAAACGGCTGAACCAATTTTCACTTTGTTTTTTTACGGTCATGGGTAATGTTACCCCGAGTGTTCTATATTTGATCACAATCGACTTTTCTAGAACCTACATCCCAATAACCAGTACCTAGAGCCAGCTTGCGTTAAACAAAGCAGAATTATCCCTTGCGTTTAAACAAAGCAAAATTATCCCTGAAAGTGCTTTATCTCAAGAACATTGAGCCAATTTATGCATGGCGTCCGCGGGGAGGCCGTGTTGATTTCATTACGAACGATTAATTAATCTGCTGGACCCTGCGATATAACGGGGCCTATGTCCATCAACCCGAGTGGAGAAATTATGGAATTGGGTCTATCTTTATGCAGTGGGGCTGGCTGTTCAGACACGGAAAACATTCCTAGTAGGCAATAGAACATACAACTAACACGATACGGTCCCCTTAAAATGTCAAGTGAAACCAATCACAAAAATAAAAAAATACACATAGGTACATTATATTATGCTTTACCAATAAAATAAAATTATAAAACGTAGACTAAAGATACACGTAGGCTTAGAACCGGTTTATTGTCCAGAGCTTTCACACAAATCATTAGTCTCAACCCGGGATTGAACCAGAACCATCTTCAGTCTACGTTTTATAATAAGGAGTACGAAGTTTACGTAGCCGTAGTATAAGTTCCTTGACCATTATCTCGCAACTACAATATCTACTGATTGTGTAATTAGCCCACCTGCATCCATTTGGGCACTAGAATACTAGATAATTAGTGTACACTAACACATTAACTAAAACAAACATTACGTGAAGCCATAATGGTAATTAGCAATAGTTGTTGGCTAATAAACGCTCTGTTCAGACACAGGATCGCCTCGCGTAGTGTAGAAGTTATGTATAGTTCATTAGCAATTACTATTATTATTTAATCCTTTATTGCACAAATATATAAAAATAAGTGCACAAAGGTTGGACTTAATGCTACAAGCATTTTCTACCAGTCAACCCACAGGAGCTGCAAGAAAATTTTATTATAAGGTGTGCAAAAAGAAAACTACACTAGTACCTACTACAAAGTACTACAATTATAAAAAACTTCATAGTTGATGCTTTTGAACCCCGTCGAAAAAGAAGGGTGTTATAGGTTAACGTGTCTGTGTATCTGTGTGTTTATGTATCTGTAGCGTAACTCCCAAGTGGCTTGGATTTTCGATTTCAAGGGTAATATTTAATGTTAACCCGAGTGTTAGCCATATCTTATCTCTTAACTATTTATTTATTAGACACTTTATTGTATACACAAAACATACACTGACAATACATGAAGACAGAAAAAGTAAGTAGTACACACAGACGGACTTATTGCCAAGAAGCAATTTCTACCAGCCAACCCTTAGTTGGTGAAAAACTAAAGTGAATATACGAAACTCATATTATTATAATATTAAAATCGGTTCAGCCGTTCAGAAATTTCAGGGGGTTTTAAAGTGTTTAGGTTATTAATGAAATCTCCTAAGTAATTCACTAATGTTCGTTCACCTGAAGTGATTCTTTAATTGCCTATAACTCAAATCGTACAACACACTTGCAATAGTCCATTAGATAAGCTCATAACATATTCATTACCCCAGTTCCGTGCAAGGCGTTCTATCGTGAGCCCCAAATTGTGCATAAAAGAAGCTGCCTCAATAACGTCACCTGCCTTATATTATACAGGATGTTAGTAAATGGGTATAGTAAGCTAGAAAAAAAAAATACGTTGAATAAATAATATTCTATTCTAATTGAACTGAATCCGTAGGCTATGAATAAAATCTAAATGAGGTTGGTGAGTAAATTTGGCTAAAATAAGCGTAGAATACATCATTACCTACCTATCAGTACCTGCATTAACCTTACCGTTTTTGTGTTAAAAGTTACAAACTTTCTTAAAAAAAATATATGATATTCCTAAATTTCTATTTGCTACATGATTCTGCTGTTTATTTCTTTTTTATGTTGTGTGAAATAAACAATATTTTATTATGTACTGGGTACTTATCTTTATTTTTCAAATTATTTTGAAGATTGATACAGAATCGCAATAACAGCTGACGGTATCGCCGCCGCCTCCCCCGGTAGCGCTTCATACGCGTCTATTTATCACTTTCAGATAAATGAGCAATTCCCGTGTTTCGCTGCTTTGTTAAAATACTAGCTTGGAGCTGCAGGCTTATACAATCATTTATACATAGGTTACACATACCTATAGGTGTCATAAGTTTACGTACCATGTTTTTATAGGTAGGTACATATAATACTCGTATAAGTATGCAGTCGTAGCTCTAAAATTGCTTCTTCGTCTTAGGGCCTGTTAAACTGTGGGATAAAAGACATGTTGTCACTGTCTAAACCCAAATTATAGAGAGTAATAGCATGCCTTTTATCTATTACGCAGACATTGTGAAATAGGCCCTTAGCGTGAGTGAGACAAACACATGAGTTGGATATTACGGACTGTGAGTGTGTGTGAATTTATATGTATGAACATAATACATACGTATGTATACTAATTAAATTGATAGGTAAGTTCCAGCGGTTGAGCGTGCACTCTAACCGCACTATCGATTGTTTTGTCGTTAATTATCGACAATTGCTGCTGAATCAAGAATCTCTCTGCCATATCCAGTCACGCGGTCAGCATGCGGAGTGCGACTTTTCACACCGTTCTGGCATTTGTATGGAATGAGATAGTTGCCACCTTAGGTCCACTACAAAAGTCCCACTAGGCCTCCCGGTTACAAAATACAGCACTCTTTATAATATTTAAACGCAAAGTCATTTTGAATCAGAAAATGTTTGTCAAAACAAGTTCGTGATAGGTACGCATGAGCAACACGAATAATGCAATAATAAATTTGATTACGACGTTAGTAAAAAGTCGATAGTTTTAGAAAGAACTTTAATAAATTTTCCTACAAAATGACACCCTCATAATATTGTCGCTGTACTGTGAAAAGCAATTAAGCATCTCCAAGTTAAGCTCACAAAACATACGAGTAAGTTCCAATACTACTTTTTCATTTGCAAAAATCCTGAAAAATTAAATTTTGTGATTTAATTGCTTTACGCAGTAAGTATAGCGACGATATCAGCTTTTAGTATGTCGTTGGGTTATCTTCGGATAATGACTGCGTAATCTTATACTACTCATAAAATTTCACCCTGTACACCCTTTGTTTTTGAATTATTCACCCATTAATTAACTAAGAACAATGCTCGCTTATAATTTCCCCTCGGTATACACCTTTAGGACGATGGAAAGTACAGTCAGCCAAAGATACAAGTATCCACTCCCAGTGCAAGCAGTTTAATCTTACGGCTCATACCTACGTGAAAGACAGACAAAATAATATTAAAAACATCAATTTTAAACTTATTTTAGAGTGTCTAAGGCCAAGATAAATAGACGAAACTAAGACGGAGTCTTAGCTTAAGCACATGCTAAGAACACGAATTCACTAAAATAGACACTACTTGAGCACAGACTATGCCAGTAAGTTCGCACTCTGACTTAGCCGAGTTCGAGTTCACATTTGTCAAGACTTGGCCCTTGCTTAGCATACCCAAGTTGTCACATCTGCCACACTCTCAGGAAATTATTATTCTATGCTCTCAGGCTATCCACAGACCACATTTATACCAAATTTGCTAAAAAACTACGGAATGAAACCATGACCACAGATAAATAAATATATATTTGACGCCGATTTGACATAACAGGTTCAAAGACAGTGACTTAGCCGAGCAAACGCTAAGTAGTGTCTATTTTAGAGACTCATTGCAACTCGACTTAGTTCAGGTGAAGTCGTACTTGGCTAAGCATTAGTTTGAGCAAGTGCTAAGCAACGACTATTTATCTGGGCCTAAAAGCGCTCTTTGCGCCGTTGGCAGTCGGATTCAATATCCCTTTGTCTGACTGTACATCATTTATCACAATTATTCTGAGGAATTATTAATTAACAAATAATTAAGATTTAAACACGCTTTCGAGTTGTGTGAAATATAAATTATGAACCTCTGACATTTTGAAAATGAAATTACTTATGTAAGTAGAAATTTATCAATAGTAGGTAAAATGAAACTATACAAGCATTGTTGTAGTAAATAGGTAAATCCTCATCATAAATGAAGAAAGTTTCTTAATTTATTTTTTTTGGCAAAGCCCTGTGTATAGACCTCTTTTGCAATACACTAGGTAACTCGTTATAGCTCACAATGTAGGTAATAATAAGCGGCTATTTTTTATCACTATGCCAAACCCTATAGCTAGTAGGAATTACGTATATCACTGACACGATAACAAGAAAAATCAAAAATCTCATAATCATACCAAAGAGTGCCTATACCTAACCTGTAAGTAGAGAAATATCAACAATAGGTATATTTAGGTCAGGAGCCTAGAGGTTTTTTACACAGAAAAAGTAAGTATCGCTTAAAAACGTGAATAGCGACATTTGAGTGGCTGCATTCAATGCGGGCCGGTATTTTGTTGCCTTTGAAAAGCGAAGTGAGTAGCTGCACTACCAAGGACTCTGGAATAGCTCGCGATACTTTTTAACCGACTTCGAAAAAGGAGGAGATTCTTAAATTGTTTGTATGATTTTTTTTATTTAGTGCACTCAACCAAAGAGATGACTGTACAATAAGCACTTAGATCCTAAAAGTAAAAAAATACACACAGAAAAAGAAATACTTAATGAGAAGATTTTTAAGATACCTGTGTACCCAAAAAGGACACCCTTCCTTTTATGACTCATATAATATTTAGCCCATGAGTGTAATGTTTTAATTTACAAATTGGTGTTATTTTATTTTTATTACTCACCTAGTTATTTTTAGCTTTTACCTACAAAACCTACCAAAAATAACAGCTTTATAAAGTAGAGCATAATTCTAAATTGGAGTCCTTAGTATCCCTCCAGCTACCAAGAATGGGTATGGTAATGAAGGAGCCACATCGGCTTTAGGTGAAATCTTTTCATGGTACTGAAAGATGGCTACATTTACAGCCCTTGACGTTTTATATTTTACTGAAATACGTCGCCATTTCATTTTTAATGCACGCTGTAATCACGTGTTTCAGAAAATTATCTAGAGAATTTCAAAAGCTTTATGTGGCTACTTAATGTTTTTCTATTACTTTTTTGGGAGAGAAGGCAGCCGAAATTTAAAAAAAATATTGTATACTTATATAAATTACCGAATCATGACGGGAAAACGCGTGTAGGTAGGTACCGTTTTACGTAAGTTGACACGCAAAATTATAACATAGGCTACTTTTGTGCTCAAATTCCCACAGGAACACCTTAAAGGCGAAGCTTGAGGTAAAAAGTTACAGTTTATATAAAATCAAAATCGGGCCAGTATATGATTTTTTGTGATGGCACCTTCCTTAAAATTCACATGCAAGAGGGTTCATTACGATCTCTATTCACGACAGGGTACACCTGAGTTCTTTCAGGCTTGTGAATGGAGCTTCAACATGTGAAGGATGAGTTTAAACCGTTTTTTTATGGTGTTGAAAGGTTGTAGGATGCTCAACTGTGCTTCCAGGGTCGATGTTAGTCACTGACGATGGAAACTTAAATACCTAGAAGGGGCTTTACCACAAACTAGGCACCAGCTGCCGTACCACCACTGAACATTAGCAATTAACAATACATAGCAGCATCGCTCGCCTGTCAAATATAATCCTAACTAACCCCCTTATTCATAAAAAAGTTACTGGACGGATTAACTATTGAACTGTTTTGTCACTCTCTGTCAAAGAACAAATTGTTCTCTGTTAGAGAGGGACAGAACAGATCAATAGTTAATCCGTCCAGTAACTTTTTTATGAATAAGGGGGTAATATTATAAATGCGAAAGTAACTGTGTCTGTCTGTCTGTCTGTCTGTCTGTCTGTCTGTTACTCTTTCACGCCAAAACTACTGAACGGATTTGAATGAAATTTGGTATACATACGGTCTAGACCCTGGGAAAGAACATAGGCTACTTTTTATCCCGGAATTCCCACGGGAAAACTTTTTAAGGTGAAGCGAAGCGCGCGGGAACAGCTAGTGTTAGATAAGTCCTTGTTAGATCCATACAAGTTACATCAGATTTGACAAGCGATGCAAGCGATTTGCAAAGGATTGTTAATTGCTAATGTTCGGTGGTGGTATAACGTGTTCAGTTCTTTTTACTAAATTTAAATATTATTTAATTTATTTTTCTGTGTTTACATACTTGTAGGTACAGCAATATCGGGACTTTAAAATCATCAATACATGTTTGACAATACATATTTCTAATAAATCCCTTATTATGTACACAGCAATAAAACAAAAATATAACTAAGTAACTTGTTTTTAAATCTATGAGTAAAAGTATTTTATTAACATCATTTACCGATATGCATGCCCATGACACTACTTCATCGAAATATAATCTTTTCGAAAAGTTTATTAAAATTCAATGCAAAAGTTACATTCATACAGCGACTGAATATTGAAATTCGACGTTTATTAAAAAGAAAATGTTTTATACTGTCCGGTATTTTCCACATACTCGTACATGAATATTAATTAATGAGATACATTTAATTATACGAACACGCTTTTCATATTTATGTCCCATGTTTTTAAATTCACAGAAGCCCTTAAATACTTTCGAGTTATTTTATGAAAGTATGCCTTTATTTTACCAATTAGTTCAGTTTTTTTAATATAAACATGGCTCGAAACAAACAACATGGGTCATGACCATAATTCATTATCTACCGCGTGAGTAAACTTTTACGGTGAAAAGTGAGTATCGCCTGAGTCCATATGAACGTTTTCCGAAAATATGTATAAATTTTACTGTCGACAAAAATCAATTAAATACTTGTCAATTAAACAATATTTCAAATTACAACAAAATAAACATAAGTACGCAAGTGTTCCATTGTCATTCTTAGTCCTCAAACTTATAATACTCCCTGACTTTGAGTGGAGAGTCTACCGGCAGTTTAAAACGACGGTGTATCCAGTTCATTATTATTTGTATTCAGAGTGGGGGAGCCTGACACCTGCACGCCAAGATTTATGTTCACCAACTGTACACGAGTACAGAACAACCCTTGTTGCCATGGACGTGGAATATTTCGGAACTATCACTTAAAAAAAAATAGTATATTTACACACCATGCAAGGATAGACAATGGACAATTGGATAGTGAGAAATATAATATTAAGATGTTACAAGTCGTGTATACTGACTGAAAATAATATAGGGCACATGAAATTTCAGTTAAGTCCACACGAGGCTTTGTGGGTTATATGTATTGTAAGTATGATATACCTATTTGTACGTATTTTACTGGTTGGTGGTTTTCAGGTGCCTTATTATTCACGTACCTAATAGACGAGGAGGCTTGCATGTTGCCATATGTATGGCATATATTATACGACGAGTAGAATAGTAAGTAACAATCATGGCACCGGTCATGACATATTTCAATACATTAGGCTCTTACATTTTTACAGAAATCATCTTTACAGTGACAGCAAAAACAAGCATATCAGTCAGTGGGATATTAATTAACAAGGCTACATAATATTATAAGTACTTACCTATACACGTCATGATCAAGCCATTCACCTCTGCCTATAGTCAAAAATCATTAGCTATTATCTATCGTATTATAACGCATTTTTCGATGAGGGCAGGGTAAAAAATCATTATGAAGTTTCTGTAAAGTGGCTCCCTCTACAAAAGCCAACGTTATTTATTCCTCAGAGCGCATTTGGAGCGAGCTGTCCGCGCCCTGAATGAGTTGAGGCATCGCTTTTAGTCATTCTTTACAAATAGCACGGATTTTTGCTTAAAAAGTAAGAAACTTTGAAATGTTTGTTTTTTCTTTAAGCGACTCACGCGCTCCATGTTTGTAATGTTAAAAGGCTAGTGAAGCTAATTTAAGTAAAAAGAAATGCGTTTTTGTAGAATCACTGTTTAAAGTAGGTCAATTTAAAAGTGTTTCATATTCGTCATTCCTAAAAAAGAACAATAACGCAGAAAATTATGACAACTTGGGTGATTTTTAGTATACCTCATTCAAATGATTATGTAATTTACCTACATGTAAGTATACTTGTTTAGTTATGCAAAAAAAGATTAAAAACCAAAATGCAGATATAATAACTAAACAAAAAAAAAGTAGAATCCTGCCTTTGATCATGCACTTTTTAACATTTTCTAGATCGAAAGAAGTTCATGGTGTTGTGTGGATCTAAACAATGAAGTATAAACCACGCGATGACGGCCGCCGCGAGTATAAACAAGTTAGCGAGAAGTGCTCTTATTCTCGCACGCTTTGCAATCTCGAACAGTTATTCGATAACTAGAATATCCACCAACCCGCATTGGGCGCGCGTGCTGGAATAGACCTTAACCCATCCTTTATTGGAAGAAGACCCATGCCCCAGTGGGGACGTGATGGGTTGTGATGATGAACTAGAATACTGTTAAGCTCTCTTATTCGTTGGGTGGTCGAGCAGTATATTCGATTCCAACTAATGTAATATTCAACTTATACTTACAGATTAAAAAAACAAAACACCAACTGTTATTTTAACCTGTGTGGGTGACCAAATTGCTAACAAAAGTGTTTTTGTGAGAATTTTCAAATGTTCTAAAACATAAGTTGTTTAGTACCTATGACCTCATAAGACACCCTCTTTCAGCTGATTATAGCATTTATTAAACATCCTCTATATCGAACCAGAATAGTGGCACACAGGTGTGGCGGTGCAAAGCCGGCCCATGATTTGTGGCGGGCACCGACATACTTTATGGTTTCCTGAAGGTAAACATAACAAAAGAATAATGTTTGACTTGCCCACAGCCTATTCCGGCGGCTTTGACGATCACAAACAGTGACAGATGATCAACGTTTCCCGTAAGGTATGTCAAAAAGGAATAATTTTCGATGAAATAATATTAAAAACGGTTTATTGTAGAATTGTATTTTTGGTGGAGAAGGAACATATTGCTAATTAAATGGAGCATTATTACTTTTCTGTCTTAATTAACTTGCCTAAATGTGATAATTATGCGCTATACAAATAATCATATATCGCTATAATAATAATATACAAAGGTATTTTTGTATTTCCAAATAAATATAGGTAGGGCCCGATCTCAGCAGCAGGGGGTCACTCTCTATATGACGAAAAACTAAGTTTCGTCAATATCGCGATGATGCGATAATCCACGAACATAGTTATCAACTGTGTCCAGAATATGTCTTTATGAAGGTAAATATCTACAGCTTATGAGCTCAACTTTCATTGTGTATGCGTTCACCGACGAAATGCGGTTTTGTAAATAAAATATGATATTTCGGTGAAGACGTCTGCCGACTGAGTTCGTCGCCGTTTTTTTTAGTTTCTTCCGTTTCCTTCGTGGAATGGTCTGGTTTCGCGAAAAGGTGTTTATTTGTGCAAGGAAGTGGAATAAAATAATATTTTTGATATATTTTTCCTTGGATACGACATTATTAGGGAGATATCGCGAGGGTTCATGTTTAGGGCTAGTTGATTCTTGAGTAAATATTTAAAAAGATTTGCATATTTGCCCATATTAATTTTAGAAGTAGCCGGTATTGAATGTGAAAGGCCGAGCACAGTCTTGTGACGCTCTTTCGGAGAGGCCTCTATGTCCAGCAGTGTACGATTACGGGCTGCTAATAGTGAATGAACGGTGGTACACAACCTCATAATAAAAAACGAGTAATTATGTGTCACTGACCTCCACTGGAGTTAGAGCCCACGGCACTTAACCCTCAAGAAGCAGCCGGAGACCAATTAGCAATAACAAGGACAAGCGAGATAACGACTGTCCACTGATTAATTATTGCAGACGTCTTGCGACGGCCGCCGACGGGTTAACTCTAAATTGGATTTGCTTTATGCAGTTTTACGGCATAACATAAAAACTGGACTACTGATAAATATACGCATCCGTTTTCACGGATGCGTATATTAAAATACAGAAATGACAATCTCCGTTAAACTTAGTTCATAAGATTAATAATTACTTATTTTAGATACATTGCATTTTTTGTGAACGACTAGTTTATTAATTTTCACGTTTGTCTAAGTAGTGGCAGTGTAGTTCCAAATGCAATGAATGGAATGAACCATTTCAAAGTCATTCGTTTAAAAAGTTATTTTATCGAGCTTTATTAGCTGTAAATACACTCGCGAGCGAGCAATGAAAAATTTTCACACATACAATGCCGACGCCGAATGGCCCCATTTTTTTAAAACGTTTAATTTAAAAATTAAATAAAGACACTTTCTCATTAGTTTGTTATATCTGATACGCTGATAAATGTACTTCAACAAGGCAGACGGCGTAATTAAGCTAGCTTTTCAGGTCAAGTAAATGTTTCTTTATTTCCCTTGTTTACTCGTTAGTTCTAATTGTTATTGTAACTTGAATAGTGCTCAACGATCTGACGATATTATCTTTCTCGTTAGCTTGCGTTTAATTGATATTTTTATTACTTTTTACACAGTTAGACACACTGATATCTGTCCCAACTTGATTTATTTATTTATTTATTTATTTATTTAACACTTTATTGTATACAAAATACATACTTAGTTACAATAAAAGATGAAGAGAAATAAACTTAACTACCTAGTATACAAGGGCGGACTTATCGCCTAAACGCAATCTCTTCCAGTCAACCCTGAAGGTAAGAATGGTAAGTTTAAGTATATGAATGTGTTTTTATGATTTTTTAATGAACATACAGAAAGGCTTATTTTACATAGGCACTGGCTCCTTGTTACTTATCTTCTGAATTCACTTCACTCCATACTTAACTATATGACCTAAATTGAAATATAGCGCCCTTATAAAGTGACAATGATCTCATAAAGTATTCTATTCGGTTCCCGAGGGGCAACCCTATCGATTGGATGACGTCACTCAATGTCTACCTGTCAGCCTGTCATAAACATCGTAATGTTCCCAATCCCAAACTATGTACTAACCCCATTTCCTTTTCGCGATAAATCCATTTCGATACCTTTCAAATTTGATCCGTGTGGGTATGGCGATTAGGGTTATGTTCGTGTGAATGGAAAATCTATTATTGCAAATTTGTATTCTAGCGAAAATTATTTTGATCCCTTAGTTATTATTATTAGGCATCCTTCCTCATATTATTATCTTTCGAGTCGACCCGTCATTGTAGTAAGTGGAGGAAATCTTTGATAAATTAAATTGTATGCGGAAATGGAACAAAGGTAACTTATCTAGTGGTAGATGCTGGAATAGGGTTGACATTTGCTTATAGATAAGTGGTTAGTGGGAGTTATTCCGCTTAGTTATTTTAATTTGGGAATGAATAGAGATGTAATTTAATAAATAGGGTCAGACAATGTTAACTTTGGAACGAGTAAAAGACGGGTAGTTTTTTTCTGTAACTAGTCCTAAATTACAAAGAATAATTTTTGCCCTTATAAACGTATTAATTATTGTGACACAACTTGTTTGTATACTATATCGATAAAATTAATTATCCTTTGTTTCACCCTCTCGTCTAACGATCAAACTATTTGCGAAGAGAGTAGGTTTTTATATGTTTTTGTTCACTTTAACCTAATCAAATCATGATTCAGCGTAATTTTAAAACTGTCTTTCTAAGCCATCCAATCACGACATCAGCGCATCAGGCAGTAAACGTCGACATACTTACCAACGAATATCTCATCGGGATAACTCGGCCGGGGCACGAAAACAAGGTGATTCCAACTTTCGTCGCAACAGAAAGGTAACACAAGCTTACGAAAAACAAAGTTCCGGAGCTTTGCTGCGCTAACCACAACTCTATCACGTTGCATTAAACGTACCAATTGCGTGATAGCTTTCGGTCGTTCGATGTTTGTCAAGGTAGAGTAACCCCAGTGAGAAAAGTTTCAGTCGTGCGGCCCGCGGAGCGAAGCCATGAATAATGTCGCCGATCGACTTCCGCGACTGATCGAATGTGACCTGTCTGATCATGATCTGATAGGAAATAATATAAAGTCCTAACAATAAAAGGCACTCTATTTATTTATTTTATTTATCACTAAAAATAGTTACGTATGGATATTGTTGTGAATCACATCACATGCAATAAGTATGGCTAACATAGAATCAAATAACTGAAAAAGCACTTGGTACGAGTACATAGACATTTTTTGACGTAAACGAACTTGGATCGGAGGGACGTATATAGGTGGTAAGCAAATTTACGCAATGTACAAATATACTGAATTCAGGAGTAAATAAAAGTACTTACTTTGAAATTAGCGGAGTTTTGGCACTCAGAGTATTTAGGGATCCTTTTTAGATTTTTATTTATTATTTATTAAATACTTTATGCGAAGCGAAAGTGGAGATGGATTGGGCACACTGTACGAAGAGGAGCTACGAATGCCGCAAACGTAGCTTTTGACTGGAGGCCACCAAATGGCAAGCGCTCCCGTGGACGCCCTGTCCAGACATGGCGCCGAAGCGTCGAAAACGAGCTGCGAGCCGCTGGACTAAGCTGGAGCGAGGCCAAAAGTACAGCCGAAGATAGGCGGAAGTGGCGGACGTTAGTGGAGACCCTCTGCACCTCTGGGGTGCCATAGGAACAACAACAAATACTTTATTGCACAATAATAAATTTATGTACATAGGCGAACTTAATGCTAATAGCATTCTCTTCCAGCTAACCTTGGGTGTTGTGGAGAAAGTTATAGGTAGTGCGAAAGACTGAGAGGAAAAATAATTTTATTAAAATACCTATAAACACTAGAATATGGGTTCCGCTCATCTCGCATAATCTTTATTGACCAAAACTCATTTCGCATAACTCGTATGGTCTAAACTTTTTTGGCCGAACCATCACTTTGCCAAGACTTATGTGGCATAAGGCTCGTTTCGTCTAAAACTCTTTAGGCACAATCTTTAAACACCTAAGTTTCGTTTGCTCAAATTTATGTTCGTCTATACCTATGTATAATCTTGTTTCTCCTAATGTTATCTTAATAAATAATAAATTAAGTATGTAGTAAATGTACAAATTGTGGTATTTTTCTCCTACATCCCAAAAATCACGATATTGTATGATCAAAAAATCGAAAGTTAACGACCAATATAATTATTACAAACCCCATGAGATCGAAACCTAAAAATAGGTAAAATAGGAAGGGCAAAGCGAGGAGGAGCGTGTTAGGTGCACATGTTCATCAAAACCAAAGCGGAGCGCAGCGAAGCGGAGCGGAGCGTTTTCCAAACAGCGGAAACAATACAAGGCACCAGTTTGCGCTATGTAGGAAGACGCTCCGTCAGAGTTAAAGCCAAACGAATATTATGTAGTCTGAGCCTATCTGAAACCTAGTTAAACATTGTGGGAGATATGGCGTTTCGACTTTCTCCGTGTTCGGCATCATAAGGGTCACAGTGACAGTTAAATAAAGTCCATTTTTCTCTCCACCTTTAATTTGCAAGGTGCGGGTGCCTATATAAATAGAGTGAGTCGCCCGCGCGCCTCAGTTGGTTTTTGATTTTTGAAGTGAACACTTCGGCAAAATGGCTCAATGTAGCCACGGTTCTCGTCGGCTTCGCTCCGACGGGGAAAAATATAATATTGAATTTGCGGAGTCCTCGCTGCCGGGAGCTGTAGCGTGATGCGGACCAGGCGGCGCGGGGCCTGCCGGCTGCTGCGCACGCAGCCATTGCTGAGGATTTCGCAACGAAGGTTTGAGTTGATAAGCCGTGAGTAAAATGCTATTATTTACTGCTTTTAAAAGCTCAGCCACTGGTCATAATGCTCCGGCGCTTGGGGTTTTTATCCCACGCAGTAGGGTCCGATTCAATAGTCGTGGTGATGATTGATCACATATTCCGGTCCTACTAGTGGCGCTTGAGCTAGATACTTACATTAATGACCGCTTTAAGTAAAGCATATGTTAATTTTATACAGGAAAAAATAATAAAAATATATTTTTCTACCCTCAATTTCTAATATTTTTAGAAAACAGTTGATAAAAACTTTGCTATTACAATAATGCACTTGATTATAGCTTATGTAAGGCTTTACAAACAGGAGCTTTCCAGGACCGTCATAGGATTTTTTACAGGAAGCACGTGGCTCCGAGTTTCAGTATGTTGGGACATTGTGGCATGTGCGGCGAGTAATGTGATCCGCCGGTACCTACCCGCTGAGGGTAGGCAGGCCGATTCGGTGAAATTGAAGTTTCGTGTAACCTGCACCCGGCCCTGTGCTCCTGCGCTGGCCGCCGTCTTGTGGCACCTGCATCGCAGCGTACACCCGGCCCTGCGCTCCTGCCCTGGCCACCGGTTCGTGCCACCTGCATCGCAGCATACACCCGGCCCTGTGCTCCTGCGCTGGCCGCCGTCTCGTGCCACCTGCATCGCAGCGTACACCCGGTCCTGGCCCTGGCCACCGGTTTGTGGTACCTGCATCGCTGCATAGACCCAGCCATGCACTCCTGCCCTGGCGGCTGTACACCCGGTCCTGGCCCTGGCCACCGTTTTGTGCCACCTGCATCGCAGCGTACACCCAGTCCTGGCCCTGGCCACCGGTTTGTGCTACCTGCATCGCTGCATAGACCCAGCCATGCACTCCTGCCCTGGCGGCTGTGTTGTCCCACCTGCATCGCTGCGCACACCTGGCACTCCTGTTCTGGTTGCCAGATCCAAACGCCCCCTGTCTGGGAAAAGATTTTATGCTCAGCGGAACCGCCTGCACTATTGCTAGCACGGTCATCATCATCATCAGCCATCATTATGAGTGACTTATTTAGAAGGTATCGAGTAACGTGCGCTATTCATCAGTGATTTTGGCATATGCAGACGAACGTTTACTGCCAAGGTTGGTCATGTTAGCCATACAAGGGCACACCAAGGAAGCCTGAGTAACCACCTGCAGTCGCCGTAGCCGCATCGGCATAGCTGACGACAAATCGGGTAACGTGCACCGCTTCTAAAAGTGTTATAGCACTTCAATTTGATGCCTCCGCTGAGGTAGGGTATTCTATTAAAGCAGCTTTCTTCTGAACTGCCCAAAGTGACCTGTAGACTGCTCCTGGGGATAGTTGTGCAATCAATTTTTTATTTCAATGTCTCTGCTGAAGAAACTGTCTAATGCAGCTTTTGTTCTAAACTGCCTTAAGATCATTGGACTGCTCATGGGAATGGTGACGCACGGTAAGTACAGAAGCGTTACTCTATACTGATGAGAAGCGAACGAACGAGAGCTGTCGTGCAATCGGCACGTTTAATACATACAAACAGATAGAGCAGCTCGCGCCGCAGTGCACTGAAAGTTCGTTTTTCGTCATATAAAGTGACCCCCCAGACACTATCTTAAGTGTCATGACACATCGGCAGATTCCAGCTTTGAGTCTTTTCTTTTCTCGGCTGTGAGCAAAGTGAATCCCACCGGCGAGTGTTCAACCTAAAAGCACTGAGCTAATTCCTGATTTCGTGAAAGTCGCTGTTGCTATACCATACCGCTTCACAAGTTACCGAATTTATTATGATCCTACTGTCGGGTGATCATGATCGGAGTGTCATCGCGGTTTCTGAGTGGCACCATATTAGCTGTCTTCCTTATGTCCCAGTGGATTGTGAGTGTGTATCCGAGCTTTTTGTTGAAAAATGCGTGAACCTCCTACGCAGCAGCTGTCTACTAGTTGTGTATCGAATAAATCGAGTAACGGTGCTCTTGCACGAGACGACTACCTTTTGGTAAAATGATAACTTCCACTATTCTGGGAACATGCATATACCTACTGTGTACTGTGTATCACATCACGTGTAGCCGCAGCCCTACTCAATGTACGGGGCTAGATAATAAACAATGGCAGTCGTCATTAAATTTCTATGAATTTCGAAGGTCATCATTTGGAGCACAATCCAAAGGGTGAAAGTACCTATTCATGCCTAAACGGCTTCTCTAATGAAAATGTATTTTTAATTCGATTCTGGCGCAAACGTTTCATAACTATTTTTCAACACTGTATCTGCTGAAACTACTTAGACTGACTGGTTAAGATGCAGACGTGCCGTTTTCACAATTCCATTTTGAGTAATCCTCAACTGTTTTATGGATCTTTCAGTTAGTTACGTAACTAGTTACCAAGTAAAAAATTACTTGTGTCATGCTCGTACTCGCATCTCATTTAGGAGCTTTCTGGCCTCTAGCTGAAGGCTAAAACTGGTATATATATCTACTAAGCTAGTACAGAGTTATAACCGGGCAGCGGTGACATGGTAGCTGCTTGATTTATTAGAGTTTGCTGAAAACTTTCTAAATAAGTAATAATTATTAGTCATAATATTAACTCTTCGCAGTTCTTTCAGAATGCAATACCAGGTCGCTGAAGTAGGTAACCTTCCTTAGCTGGACAACAACAAGCCTTTTTGTTTTAAAGAGTGTCACAGTTATTCGCCGTTCCACTGTCATATTGATGTCCAAGGACTTTTTCTTGGGTATAGCTAACTACCTAAGTTTACCTATAGATAGCCGCAAGCTATCTGCTGTTGGCGAACTGTCAGTTCTGATTGATAAGTCAGGCTCGAGGTGGCTCGTCCAACTGTCCATGTTCCCGCCACCATGATTGTTGCTTCCACAGATTAGAGAGTCTATGTTGGCTGTCGTTGCATCAGGTCTGATCAGGTACAACTAACATCTTTACGTACCATCTTTATTTAATCGAGCTATTTTATTTTGTTTTATCTAGGTTGACTTAATGGTTTCAAAATCGAACCTACAACAATGTAAGTAGGTACCTACCTACGTACCTTTGAAGTTGCAACAAGGCGAAGCCTTAAGGTTTTGGCCGAGACCTGCCCTTAGTGTTGACGAACATACCTAAAGGTGACCTTGTTAATGTTTTTCATATGAAGTACTGAACATTTTACTTATCCTGGTGGCATGACTGATCATTTACTTACCCAGCTAAGACATGTTAGCCGGGTTTCATTTGTCAACTATTACAATTGTTATTGTTGTGTTAATCAATCTTTATTAATTGATGTCATCTACCAAGGAATGCTGCCAGAGCTCATAATATTCACACATGATGATACAGAATGATAGTAGCCCACAAAATCGGTGCAAAGGCTTATAAAATAACTTTCCTTCCTAGTAGGACTGCACAGGAACTCGTTAACCGCCGAGTTAGTTAGAATACAAAATTAGACTGTGTGTTACTTGTCAATCTAGAATATGAATATAGTGACCTGCATCATGTTTTGAAAAACTGAATACTTAGTTATCCGCCAGTGTCACAGTCTTCATCTAATCTTTTCCAGTAGCTGATGAGGCTGAGATATTTAGTAAAATTATCTTCCCTTCAAGCACCACTCCTCGTTCCAAGGACTAGATGCCGCGCCAGGTGTTGCAGGCCGTGTCGTCGTACAGGGCTGACTGAGCAGGTCCACGAGGCTCCAGGGTCGGCTGCTGCATTTCTGAGGTCAGTCCAGAATTACATACCCTAGTCAGCACGTGCTGACCTGAGCCCCAGCGGCCTGGATCGATATTCTACATTTTACAGCTTTTAAATATTGTTGCAAAGTATTTCACTGGTTCCATCCATTCGGCTAGTGTATGTTAAAAATATTGCCTTGACAATAACAAGATTTTGATCAATAATTACTTATAAGTATTGCTTTCGAAGAGGCACTGTGTGTATCCATATGTATAAATACCTACCTATATGTATAGGTACATACCTTCCATAACTTTCTGACAAGTCAGGAATAATAAGGAAGTACTTAAGTCTTATGTATACTTATACCTTTCTTTTTAGTATATCTATTACCTAGAAATCTATGCATTATAAATTTATAGATTCAAATATTTATCTACTGATATACTCATCAGTAGCTTATGGGTCACAGTTGGTTTTCTCTCCACCATGCGATAATAAACACATCTCACAATGTTTAACTAGGTTTCAGATAGGCTCAGACTACATAATAGACGCATTTTTCCTGAAATAAAAATGACATATTATGTATCTAGCCTATCTGAAACCTAGTCATTTCTGCATGGTGATATTACAACTGAGGCGCGCGGGCGACTCACTCTATTTATATAGGCACCCGCACCTTGCAAATTAAAGGTGGAGAGAAAAATGGACTTTATTTAACTGTCACTGTGACCCTTATGATGCCGAACACGGAGAAAGTCGAAACACCATATCTCCCACAATGTTTAACTAGGTTTCAGATAGGCTAGATACATAATATGTCATTTTTATTTCAGGAAAAATGCGTCTATTATTACTTTGTATAAACCTATGCCATAGCATTATTAGGCTATTCAAGATTCGGCCATACCATTATTAGGCTAAACAGTGTTATGCGAAATAACTTTTTACTAAACGAGATTTATGCCATACGATTTTCGGCGTAACGAGACTTTGACCAAACGTTACTATGCAATACGAGATTAGGCAAATAAATCTTATGCCAAATAAGGTAGAACCCTAGAATATACTTACTTGTATATAATACATGTATAATAAATATATACCTATAAGTTACATACATATACAATACATAAACCTTATACATACTATTCTTAACTAAAATGATATTTTATACAGGGTGTTGCAAAATTGGCATACTAAGCCGAAACCCACATTTTTCTTTCTGATCACGCCTCTGATCAGTCAAGACCGGCGCCGTACAACGGCAAAACAGCAGCAGGGTGTCTTATCTTTTTGCTTTTCTGAGCTTTAAACTTTGATCGGTTTGAAAATTTGATAATATGTTTCGAGTGAACGGTTTTGCGTTCATCGATCATTTTCCTTTCAGATTTATGCGAGGAGAGATACCGTGGCGTGGTACGCGGTCGTTGACGAAATGTTTTATTGTGCTTAGAGGGGAAAAATCCCTTTACCATAGTATTTAATGTTATACTTAAAGGGTTCAATGTCTTTCTTTAACATGGCAGTATTATTATTTATGCATGTGAGTATTTTTTGCGACACAATTCCCAAAGACGGCTAACCATTCAATGTACGAATAGGTATTACAGATTTTTTATGTGCACATTCCCTTGAGAACACGATGCAAAAAGAAGTTTCGCAGCACTGCTAACCATGAATCTTTGCATAGAAAATTAGACATAGCATAAACATAATGTAATGAAACGAAGGTTACATTTTTGTCTATCTAAAGTCTCCTTAGATACTTATCTCATTTGATTCATCCACGTTAATTTATCTTCATCATCATCAGCCTATGCCAATTTTACCCACTGTAGGGTATAGGCCTCCTCCATGTTTCGCCAACGGTCTTGTGCCACACTCATCCAATTTGGCCCAATAACTACTTTCCTAATGTAATATCGGGCCAACGGGTCAGTGGTCTTTCATCTTACATACATAATACACTCACGGGCAATGAAAAGGTTCCACTAAGAAAAGTACTAAATCACTTCTAAACGGAAAAGGCTAGCTTAATAACGTCTTCTGCAACATTGGACTACGTTTAACAGAGCGTCAGGATATTACCAACTAAAAACGGTAATATTTTGTTACAATTTTAAATTAAATCTTTGAAAAAATGGGCGTCTTTTCGTGTCGGCATTTTGTGAGTGGAACTGTTTCATTGCCCGGGAGCGTAATTATTGTCGGTACTATGAACTTAAGCTCTTTCAGTGCGTCGACAATTGTGCTGTTAGAATTTCATGTACAGCTCAGCTGAACTTTGTTTATGACAATTTCGAAATATTGGCATTGATGAGCCTACGATTTTTAAGGCCTAGCCAGCCCTGGGTACAGCAACTAGGTACAAAAAGTGCGAACATAGCCGACCTCTAAAACAAAATTTACTTACACTTACCTTTTAAACAACGCTGTGACAGTGACGAAGGAAAGGAAATTAAAGATTCTATCTTTGTAACAAACTCGAGCCATTACATTAGCGGTTCAGGATCCACAACAACCAAATTACAGTCTTAACCCTTCTGTTATAGCGTTTAATTCGCCGTGAAATGTCACAAGGGTATGGTAAATTTTATTTAAATTTTATATCAAGGATCAAGGACTAATAAGTTTTAATTTGCGAAACGGTTTTTTTTTGCTATTTTCGTCTGGGGTAATACATTTAATTTAAAGATACGAGCCTTGAGGTCGACTGTAAATTTTTAAGAAACAACTTTTTCTATTTTCAATATTTTGTGATGGATAATTACTAGGTACATCTTCTTCATATTCTTGAAAAAGTTTTGTCATTTCAAAACAATCAGCATCAAAGATATTATAACGATGTTTGATATTTATAATTTCAACTTTGCTTTTGCTCTACATAAATAACTAACCTGTTTGGTAAAGTATTTTTTGTTAGAATAGAAGATTTTAAGTACTGTGTTTTGTGACCGAATTGCGGTAAATTTTATAGAGTAAACTAAATTGACATTTTTGCAGTACCTAAGTATCATTTACTTGACTTAGGTACATTTCCCACGACTCATTCAGCTGTATTACAGGTATCTATATCTAATTTATTTCATACTACGTACCTGCCTGTGGTTTTACAAGCAAAAACGCCCCGAAAGTAAGGGTTTAATTTAAACTAAGTCAACCCAAATTGACAGTGTAACAAAAGTCGGACAACGTTCTAATTCGTATTCTGTAAAAACTGAAGACACTTGCGACGGCCGACAACGTAATTACTCGTCGCAAATTGAGGCCGGGCCACGCGGCTAAATTAAGAAGTGGCCAAGTTTACTGGAACAACAAGGAAAAGGGAGAAATGTCTATTTAGCGGGATAGCCTCTTGCAGTAACAATGTAATTAAAATAAAACCATTTCGTAAGATAGTTTCTTCAAAAAACGTTCCAAATTGAAACAACAGTTCATTTTAATATTTTATTACTGAAATCAGAATAATTTACATTGTAAAAAATACACAGACTCCAATTAATTCATACATTTAAGGTTTTTATTCTCAGCTTAATTTTTGGCTCTATTTTACAATAACTATTTTTAGTTTTAGTCACTATTTAAACATACAAACTCTTTTGAACTTCTAAGCCTACAGAACATTATTCAAGAATTTTCTGATAGTCAAAATGTCTTTGAAAGATTTCTTTGGCATTGCTTAAGCGGCCTTCTGGCTCATATTATCCGAGATATAAAGTGACGGTTAGTGTTAACCGACGGATAAGAAGTCACCTTAATATTCTAACATGAAACTTATAGAGCTGATAAAATATCATAGTTGATATTAAATATAATCCAGATTTTCACAAGGCTTGGCGAAGATATTATCCTAACTTATTATTTAAATGTTATCCGTATTGTGTTGTAAGTTATTAATTAAGATTTCTTAGGCACGGATAGCCGGACTAAAATAGACGATTTGGCCTTTAAACCTCTTTCTGATAACTTATATTTTATACCTATTCATAAGTCTGGAATTGCATTTTCATCGTTTTTACTTGATTATCTTTGAATTTCGGTACATAAATATTGTTTTTATCAGAAAGTTGCTTAAATAACCCATGGTAGGTATTTAATATTAAGTTTGATTTTAATATTAATCTGTATGAAAAATAAAAGCTGCATCTTTGGACTTACTTTATATCCACTACAATTATTATTGAGACTACATTTTATTGAGTACTGTCACAAACTTTATCTTGCATTCTTGTTACTACAGTATTGTAAAACGATATGTATAGGTATTTTAAACTAGTAATTTTCACCAAAAAATACTTTAGTTGGTAGGTATATTGTCATAGCTTAGAGACAACATCAGCAAATAAATTATATTGAAATGCAGTAAGATGCTTAGTTAATATGCATAAGACACAATTTGTACTAGGCATAGATGTTTTAAATCAATAGTCTTCTAAATATTTTCATTAAATAAAATGAGTATAGCTTAACCTAATCTTAGTCTTTCCTACGGGTAATTGACAAACCAATAAATTCTCAACAAAGCATGCTGTACAGCGAAAGTATCAGACGTCTATCTATTCTATTCGAACATCAACAGTCGTTCCGAATTATTTAAGTATATGTTACACCATTTATATCGATATTTTACACACTGCAAGAATTTACATCGACCGGGAAACTGACAAACGAACTAAGAAAAACAAAACACATCTGGACGGATAGACAAAGATTTCAGACAGGCAAGTGTCGGTGCCACGATATCGAAAGGAGGCCGTGCTAGGCTGAATATAAAATAAACATACTGGCCAGTAAGAAACGTCGTCTCATCGATTAAGAAAAATAACTCGCGGGGGGTATATAAGCGGAGTTACGTGAGGTTATTCCGCCAGTCGTCGTGCGGGGGCGGGGTGGTGCAGTTGGAGGCGCACCAGCGGGACTGCGCGGTGGGGGGGCAGGGCGCGCCGCCGGGGCGGGGGCGCCGCAGCACCCGGCGCGTGCGCAGCGCCGAGCCCACGCAGCCGCCGTCGCCGCGGCACTCGCTCCACTCGCCCCAGTCCGACACGCGGCAGTCTAGCAGCTCTGTTGGGGACAAAAAGCCGTTTTACGAAAGGAGTCTTCGACTTAGAATTAAAACCTTTCAGGCAGTTGTAGTCCTCCGCGCACTATCTAGTCCGCACGTCCTATCTACGCAGCCAGGTTGCGGCTGCTAGTTAAATATATGGGATTTCGTGGCTGCCTAGTGCGCTATACAACGTCATAATAGTTTTACTGGCTGAGGCAGTTGAAGGATGCACGGGGTGCCTAGCAACCGCTAAGCAGCCACTTCTATAAACTCACTAGTTCTTTTCCGCTTCCTCCTCACGGCTGGATCATTGTTATCAGCTCGCATCTTCCGCCGCCGCCGCGCGCGGTACCGTCTTGCCAAGCTGCGCAGGGCTGAGCGCTGGTCTGCCGGGGGTGATGTGGGCAGCGCGTTGGCAGACCGCGGCTCGAGCGTCGGGCTTGAGGAGTTCGATCTGATTGCAAATAAAGACGAGCTATCAAATGATGTCCCAGGATATACAACACAGGTAGCTGATATTGGTTAGTTGGCGAAGGCCGAGGACAGAGTAATGTAGCACTCCTAAGACATATTTCTCAGTAGGCTGATAACGAAGTAAATTACCTGCTTATTATACCATACCATACATTTGAAATCATTTCAGGTGGCTTAAATCGGTGACCTGATGCTGTGGCTGTGATCATACCTATACCCACGTACAATAATAATAATCTGGTACTTAAGTAAGTAATAAAACCCTTCCTCCATTGGAAGGAAACCCGTGCTCTAGCAGTTGGGACGTGATGGGTCATGATGATGATGATGATGAAGTAATTAAATCTCACTCACATCGAATACCACGAGTACCCGGCATCAGGGGTCGCCCTGGAGCGGTGGTAGCTCAGTCGAGGAGCGGTGGTAGCTCAGTCGGGTAAGCACCCGCTTCTCACACAAGAGATGCGGGTTCGAATCCCGGCGCTGACATGTACCAATGAGTTCTTTTAACTTAAGTATAATGTATACCATCGCTCTTACGGTGAAGGAAAACATCGTGAGGAAACCTGCATATCTAGATTTAGCACATCTAGATATGTGAACCCACCAACCCGCAGTGGACCAGCGTGGTGGGAAATGGTCCAAGCTTAGGAAGGCAGTTTAGACCTTGGGGATATGCACAAAGGTTCCACTCGAGAGAGCCAGGTGCAGGTACTGACACCCCCACAGAGAATAGAATAGAATAGAAATAGGGGCGCCCTACTGCCCGCTGCACTGACGACATTAGATAGCTAGCCGGCTATATGAGGAAAGCAAGGGACAGCGTGTTGAGTTGTTCCTTGGGTAAGCCCTATGATGAAGATGTTGTATCAAATCCTCACTCACATGGAATACCACGAGTACCCGGCATCAGGGGTGGTCAGCATCCCGTCGGCGTATATCCGGGGCGCCTCGTTCCTCTCCACTTCCTCAGCTATGGACAGGGCTCGGTTGCCGTCAGGCACGTCGATGTGGTTGTGGGCGTGCTTGTCTAGTTGGATGACGTCATAGCGCCGCTCGTCGCTGCTTCGGTGGAACACTTCGGAGACTTCGTACTCTCTGAGCTGGGGACAGACGGTAAGGTTAGTAATGCTATTATAATAGATTTCCCCTCCAGTAGCTTCTACACGGGTTCGTTATCGACATTGATAAACTCGTTTAATTTGCGTTATGAGTGGCGATATAGTGACATTTATCTAAGTCAGTAACGAACCTGTGCAGCGAGCACAGGATTCGATACTATTTTGGAATGTACACGAAGGGTCACTTTTACCAAACGCTAAACGTATTTTAATCAAATTTTAAATACATTTTGTACTAACTGACAAACGTATGACAGGCTACTAAATACGTTTAGCGTTTGGTAAAATTCCACCTAACGTATGGAAAAAACAAGTCACTTTTGGAACTAACTTTGTCTTACATTTTGACAGTGACAGTTGACGATACGCAACGTTAACGGAGGATCGAAACTTGTGCTCGCGACTCTGGTAAGGCGGGAAGTTTACGAATAGATTTACTGGGTGCGGTTAGGTTTATCGTAAATTTTAAAAGCTATGGGCTCAGTAGTAGAGTTCATTATTATGTGTGTAAATACAGCAATAGTGTACTATATAATAAAATATTTTCTGAAACAAAACTTTTGGGTGGAGGACTGGCTTGTTGCATAAATATTGTAACTCTGTCACAACCAGCTGAAAATAACTGTAACGAAATTCATAATAAATACCTATGCATTTATTCAATTATTAGGACAGGATTTTATAAATTGTTTTTTAATGTAATATGGCTTCTTGAACTTCCAAGCAAAAATCCTGAAGAAGAAGTTAATAGTCACTTGAAACATAATAACCGCGTATTGTTAAAGAGTATCTCTGGGAAATAATGAATTTAAAATAGGAATGAGATGCAGAAGCTACATAATGAATGCATTGTTCAGAATATTAAGTTGAAATCGTTACACCGCCGGTTGCTTCCCATCCGCCGCTTCGAGGTTTGTATTATCACGATGTAATATTCGATGCAAAATTATTCAACATTGTTGCATATTTTAAGTCTGTCGCAAAGCACGGGGCGTCTCGACTGTTGGATTTAGAAATATAATAAAAGTGTGCTTGGATATGAAAGTGGCTTTGTCTAGTGTTGAAGTCCCTGAGAGGTGGACGCGAAAGATTTCAATTCAATTTCTCGCGCTGGTGGAATGGGAAACTTCAACGGCAAAGTAAGAGGACAATGTAATTAGGTGAATCGAAGACTTAAGGCGTTGGTGGCAGAAACTAGGGCAGGGGTTTTACTGATTAATTTAGGTATTATTAAATACATGTACTTACAAGCTTTGTAGCTTAAGAAAGGTATTTTCATATAAACAGGAAGAGATACTAGGTATTAACGGACGGTTCAACCTGGTGTACAAAGACCAGTTGGTTCGAGTCGTAGTCATTTACATTTATTATACCAATATTTAGTAAGAATACGCCAAACACAGTCAGCAAATAAAGTAAATAAACGCACCGGACCTTCAGAGATAAATAAATATGCAAAGAAAACATTTTATTCGACTGGTCGGCTGAAGTTTGATTTCTCCACGGAACTCATAAGCCACGCAGCGACACTCCCTAGGGCCGCAAAGTCTTGTAACAATTGCGTACAATTTCATTGCTGGCTATTTGCATAATATTAACATTACCCTTACTCGAGGCAGTTATATCCCAGTTTAAGAAATATAAAACAAAGGAAAGACTTGTTTCTAAAGATGTTTAAATATTGGATCGGTCTCTTTCATCTTATAGGCCTTTGCTTACGAAAGTTTATTTTTCCTTATGAAACGCCCAGTCATAATCTAATCATTAATTGTAATACGTGATAGGCAGTGTTCTCAATTGTTTGAATATATATTTTTGTTCCTATACAGTGGATTCTACTATGGATAACCTTCTTACTGAATGATCATCCTATGGTTAGAATAAATATGTTTTGCGTTGCTCATTAGGAAATTTTCAATGCTATGTCCAGCAATGAAACTAAGAAACTCGCATGCTTATTATAAGCAATGTTTCGACACACGTATCACCAAGTAGCAATTGCTAAAAAGTAGCATGCTTTCGTGCTTACAACTAGCATGTGTAACTGAATCTTAAGATTAGGGATCCACCGATGATAATTCTGAAACAAACGCTCCCTATTTCTAACACATAGGTATCATGATAAATACTACACAGCCTCTAGTAAGGTCAACGTTCGATTTTCTCTGTGCTTGCCGACCAGCCTCATCAACATACCTTAATAAACTGGAAGGTGGCAACCGGCGGCAGTCTCGTCAGGTGCGGGTAGAAGAAGGAGCCGGCCGGGTGCGCCGGGTACTTGCACGTGATCCGGTACGGCACGCCCTGCGGCGCCGTCGGCCAGTCGGGCGCCGTGAACGTGAAGCCGTTGTCGGTGCCCGCGTCTAGCGGGTCCACCTGTAGGGTAAAATCAAGTTTGATATCTGCAGTTTTTAATCTGATGTCAAGTTGATGCCTTTCTTCTTCTTTTTGGGGTGTCGATAAACTAAACAAGTCACTTAAAGTTAAGCGTCCACCTATCGGTATCGTACTTTTTGCAGCAAACTGATTGCAATAAATGTATGGTGAGACGGCATCGGCAATGTCGGTGGACGCACTTGTGTGCTTTATAGTATACAAAGAATACTGAATGCGATGCGTCCGTTGCGCACGATACCGAAAAATTGACGCTTATCTTAATATTACATTCACGACTTTGACCACCGATGATGCTCATCTAATTCATGTTACGCTTACTCTGTGATCTCTTTCTATCAGCTTTTTATGTAGTGCTCACTGCTCAGCTTTCGATATATATAATTATGTACAGGTATTTTATATCACATCCTATGGTCACAAGAACTAACCTTGAACACTCTTTTTACGCCGGGTGTTCTCAGAATTCAGTGATATTAGATAAACAAGAATGAAAAAAAAGAAAGAATTTCTCAGATGTGGTTACCTCAACAGTGATGCTATCCAGCCAGTTCCCGTCCACACAGAGGTCGAAGCTGTCGACGCCGATGAACCAATCAGGAGACGGGATCATTCGTGCCATTACTGACACCTGAAACAAAACAACATCGGTAAGCTGAGGGTAAAATTTTAATCAAATCTAGAGCATACTGGCCCTGTTGTCTGGGTTAAGTATTACATAATCAGCCAAACGTTTAGGATTACTAGATGGTCTTTCTTATGGTATGTAGAGATACAGATTATGGTTTTAAATTACATAAACTACCATATTTATATTTTCAAAAGTCACCTCTTTCTGTTGGTCACATAGAACAGTACAAAAACAAATTATATCTACCACTTGAATGTCCTCAGTCCTCGTTGTAAACTTTTAATAGTGCAAGTTTAAATTGAATTGAACAACGTTTTACAATTATTCAGTTAGCGTGAACAGTAATGTTGTGAGTTAGCTGCTTTTGTTACAAAATACCCATTTAAAGTGGCTCTATTCTGGTCATCCGTGGAATCCCATTTCGGCTCGTTTTTTTTTAGTTAATACTTATTTTAGTGCACTCTACCTCAATGTAATCATACTTATAATAATAATAATATAATTTTCGAAACTGCTCTACAGCAATCTTTGCTTAAATTAGTATTTCCACATACCACACACATAATTATATTCTACAAATGTGGACTATGATTTAGCTACCTTTGGATCGCAGACATTGTTTCTGTTTCTGGTTTACGATATCTTAAGAGTTATTTCGCGCGAACATAAAAATCGATGTATGGTAGAATTACCCGTAAGCAAAATATATTCTTTCATGATCGCTTCAGGGTCTCAAAACGTTTCAGAATACATCGGTAGTGCTGCGTAATTAATACGTCACAAACAGATGAATCGCTCGTAGACAGGACTCGGACAGGTTACCAGGTTGATAACCGACAGGTTTCCAGGTTACTAAAACTATCCAGAATAGGTAGAATACAATAGAACAAAATAATTTTTGATTCATTCATTTATGATCTATCTAACGTAAAGTAGATGATCTAATAATTAATGTAATAATAACTCTGTTCGGTATTACTAGCCTTTCAATCCTGACTTGCTACTATTTGTTTCACGAATCATCAAATAAATAATGATCACTTTTTATGTCATCATCATCAGCCTGTAATCGTCCCATCATAGAATGCCGCTGAACATAGGTCTCTACCAAGGAGCAACACAACACTCTGTCCTCGGCCTTCCTCTTCCAGCCACTATCGGCCACCTGTGTAAGGTCGTCGGTCTAGCGGGCTGGAGGGCGTCCCACGCTACGCTTGCCTGTTCCTGATTGTTTTCTTGGGCTTGTGTCCTACAAATTATACCTACTTCGCAATAGCTTTTGTTAAACTGAATTAAAATTGTCCGTTGTCAGCGTAAATTTACATTGTTTTCGTTTACCCTGAGGGGTCACTCTATATGACGAAAAACGAAGTCAACGCGCAAGAGCCACGACTGTATCTCTTTGTATAAACGTGCCGATTGAACGACAGCTCTCCGTCAACGTGAGGACCCTTCGCTTTTCCAGAAGGTCCTCACCAAATTTCAGCTTGGTTCTGCGTCGCCTGCCGCTCCTGCATCCAGCCATCCTGCTTCGCCTGCCGCCATCAGCCCTCCGGCTTCTCCTTTGGAGCCATGTCCGTCATCTCCTGACGCTGACTTCTCGCCTGCGTCACCAGATGAAATCGTTCCAGCGTCTCCTGCTCGCCGTGTGCCCCGGGTCATCCCAACATCGCCAGTGTCTCTGTCCCTCCAATGTGCTCAGCACAGTAGGTCGTCGTCGCCTGAGGCTATGGACGTAGCTCATTCTTCGGACCTCTCGGACTCCGCTTCATCCGCTGACCCTGACGACGGCTTCACCGTCGTTGGAGCCAAGCGGAAGGCGAAGTCGAAGCTCCCTCGTCCGGCAGCGAAAGCTGTCAGAACCCAGCTCCCCCCTTCCTCTCCTACTCCCTCGCCCTCTGCTCCCGCTGTTCCGAAAGGTCCGAAGGCGAGAGCCCCTCCATCTCTGATGCTCCGCGACAAAGGTTCCTGGAACTCTATTTCCCAGGCCCTTGCCGCAAACAAAATCGGTTTCACCAAGGCCAAAAACACCAGAGATGGTATTTTGGTCCAGGTGCCCACCTCTGGCGATCATCGCCTTCTCACTAGACTACTCGAAGAGCGCAAGGTCGAGTACTACCACTGGGAGCTCCCAGAGGACCGCCGCCTAAGGGTAGTGATCCGGGGAGTTCCCAAGGAACTCGACTCTGCGGAGATCATGTCGGATCTGAAGGCGCAGTCTCTGCCGGTGCATGAGGTTCACCGCATGTACGGGCGAGGCAAGCGGGTCATTTACGACATGATCCTCGTCATCCTTGACCTTTCCCCTGAGGGGAAAAAGATATTCAATATAACGGCCATATGCCAAATCTCTGGGCTCAAGATTGAGAAGCCCTACAAGAAGTCGAGTCCCACGCAGTGCCACAACTGCCAATCCTACGGGCACTCCTCTAGGAACTGTCACGTCAGGGCGCGGTGCGTAAAGTGTCTGGGCGACCATCACACCCACGACTGCCCGCGCCCAAAAGATCCCAAGGAGTGTACGGAGGCCCCTGGTTGTGTTCTGTGTGGGACGCTTGGACACACAGCCTCATATGGCGGCTGCCCCCAGCGCCCTCGTAACCGTAGGGCTCCCAAATCCAAGCCCAGTCAACAACAAACTTCATCATCATCTATAAAGAAAAACCCTAGTCCACAAGCGCCTTTAGCGGCCCTTGCCGACGCGTCGGTAGCCACCCCACCTAACGCTTGGGTTCGACCCCCAACCATAGCCTCACAAGGACCAAGGCAGGCACCGTCGTCGAGTCGGATGAATGCACCCTCTCGAGTGGTTCCCCCGCCTCCCGCGACCTGCCCGCCCTCTTTAGGACCATCACCGCTGTCTCAGTCCTCGCTTCCATCCCCGAGGAGGGACAACGGTGATCCAAACAGGGACTTTCAGCTCGCGATAACCCAACTGAGTGAACGCATGCTGTTGATCCAACAGAATGTGTTCGCTCAGTTCCACCATCTAAGCTCGGAACTTTCCGCCCTTTCCAATAAACTTTCGCAATGACTTCTAACACCTGTAGAACTAAACCTAGGTCACTAATGTTGGGATTCTTCAATGCCAACTCTCTTAAAGATCAAAAAGAACAGATTCACAAGTTCCTCAACGATCATCACATTGACATCCTTCTTGTGCAGGAAACTTTTCTAAAGCCTCACATGAAGAATCCCAACATTAGTAACTATAAAATCATACGGCATGACAGACTGTCGGCCACCCTCGGTGGTACACTTATCTACTACCGTAGTGGACTTCATGTCTGTTGTGTCAATACCCCGGAGCTTGTCAGCCTCGAGGCCTCAGTGTGCAGGCTGGCTATGACCGGACATCCGGATCTGTATATTGCCTCTTGCTATCAGCCATCAGGAAAAGTAATTAAAACTGAGGACCTTAAGTCACTTTTGGATATGGGGAATAATGTCATACTTGCAGGGGATTTTAACAGTAAACATAAATCTTTTAACTGTAGAGTCAATAACCCAAACGGTTATATTCTTTTTAATTTCATGGATGAATACATGTTTGATGTGGTGGCTCCAATGGAGCCTACACATTATCCATTCAATCCTGAGCATCAGTCAGACATTTTAGACATTGCACTTTTAAAGAACATTTCTCTTTCTTTAAATAAGCTAGAGGTAATACACGAGCTTGACTCCGATCACAGGCCGGTCATACTGGGTCTCGGAGATGCCAACTCCCTCTTCTCTCCTACCAAAACCATAACTAACTGGGATAGGCTTAGTCAGCGTTTAGGTTCGGCTAGTCCTTCTGACATAGCAAACTTACCTTCTCAAATTAACTCCACAGTAGAGATAGATACGGCGATCAATGCCTTGAGCGGTCACCTTCAAACAGTCATCACTGACTGCACCAGGCGGGTTCCTGCGATGACCCCTCATCGTTGGAGGTTGCCTGATGATATGAAGGCCCTGCTCAGGGCAAAGCACGCCGCCACTAGGGCACACGACCTCTTTCCAAGTATGGAAAACAAGGATAGGCTCCGCTCTCTGCATCTCAAATGCAAATCTAGGATGAAGGCTCTACGTTCAGAGCGGTGGGATAGCCTGCTGGATGAAATTAGGCCAACCCACACTGCTTTCTGGCGTCTTACACGCGCGCTTAAATCGGATACCGTAGTAGACATGCCCCCCCTGTCGAAACCTGATAACTCCCTCGCCTTCGACGACGATGAAAAGGCTGAATGTCTCGCCCTAAGTCTAGAGGCGCAATGCTCTCCTTCGGAAGAGCATCCCGACAGCACATTCATCCAAGTCGTAGACGAGGAAGTAGGACGTAGGGTTAGCTTACCTCCAGTAGATTCTCTCGACCTCGTGACGGTATCCGAAGTTAAGTTAGCCATAAAGGACCTTCATTGCAAGAAGGCTCCTGGCTCTGATGGCGTCTCCAACAGAGTCCTTAAGAACCTCTCAGCCTCGCTTATCCTCTTACTAGTAACCATATTTAATTCAGCTATGGCGAACTGCTATTTTCCAGACCTGTGGAAAATAGCAGACGTCATAGGAATACATAAAACTGGCAAAGCTAGAAATTTACCTTCTAGTTACCGCCCCATCAGTCTTTTAATTTCCCTAGGTAAGGTCTATGAGCGGCTGCTATCCGACAGGCTCAAAAAGATAGCATACGCTCAGGGCCTCATCCCTAACGAACAATTTGGTTTTAGGGCCCAGCACTCTTGCGTCAACCAGGTTCATCGTATCACGGAATACATCTTAGATGGTTTCCATAGGAAGAGGCCGAAAGGCACTGCAGCTCTCTTCTTCGACATAGCGAAGGCTTTCGACAAGGTGTGGCACAACGGCCTCATCTTTAAGCTCTTCACGTTAGGCATCCCGGATCGGTTAGTGCTTATTCTCCACAATTTCTTGCTCCACAGGTACTTCCAGTTTCGCGTCGAGGGTTCCAGATCATCTCTTCATCCGATTCGTGCAGGTGTCCCGCAAGGGTCAGTTCTAGCTCCTCTTCTTTTCTCCTTATACACAAGTGACATCCCCAGACATACGCATGTGTCGCTAGCATTATATGCTGACGACACAGCGATCTACTTAAGGGATAGGTTTAAAGGCAAAGTCCAGCACGGGCATCTCCAAAGCGCAACCAACGCCCTCGGCGAATGGTTTCGCAAATGGAGAATGGAGGTGAACCCGGAGAAAAGTACCGCAGTGTACTTTTCACGGGCTCTCCGCCGGCCCAACACTGCTCCTCAACCCAACATCACTCTGTTCGGCAAGCCTATCCCTTGGTCCGACCATGTCAAATATCTGGGTGTCACTTTCGACAGCAGACTGTCTTTTGCTAGTCATATACGTAGGGTTAGGAATAGAGCTTCTCTCTATTTAGGAAGACTAACTCCTCTGTTTCGAAGCAAAAAGCTCTCACTACGCAGCAAAGTGATAATAAATAAGACCCGTCATGACCTACGCTAGCGTAGTGTTTGCTCATGCTTCGAACAGATATATCAATTCTTTACAAGCAATCCAAAATAGATTTCTGCGCAGGGCGACAGGCGCGCCTTGGTACGTCCGCAATTTCAACTTGCACAAAGATTTGCAAATCCCTACTATCCGACAGTATCTCAAAGTCTCCTCAAACCGCTACTTCGACCAAGCGGTTAATCACACGAACCCACTAATTAGCCAACCGGCTAACTATCACGTTTTCCCTGAGTTCAAACAGAGGCGACGTCGTCCGAGACACGTTCTCTGTGACCCGGACGATGAGATCACTGTCCGTATTAGGGAGTTGCAAACCTTTGACTCCCCGACCCCTGCCTCGGCAACTGTCCCACTTAACTTTTACACACCCCGCCCCAGACCCGGGGGAGGGACTCACACTCGGACTCGGCCTTTTGCCGGTCCGAATCGTAGGGCTAGGATCCTTCTCCACCAAAACAGGTACTATACCCGCGTCAGGTACATTCCTGGCCGGTTCTCACCACCTCCATCTGGTGACGGGTCACTTAGGTAGGGTTCTCTTTTTAACTGGGTGAAGGCGCCTATCGGCGCCTCCCCCACAGTTAGGGTAAAGCTGAATAAGTCCCTTATGGCCGACTTCAGTAAATAGGTTTCATTTAGAAAAAAAAAAAAAAAAAAACAGCTCTCCGTCGTTCATTTTTCGTCAGTATAGAGTAACCCCCTGGACCGGGATATGCTGTTATTGGCAGCTCGATCTGATATGGCCGTTATTGCTTGTGTAAAATATTAGCTACCTGAGCCGCCATTGCGAATTGATTTATTTGTGTTTATACCGTTTAATTACTCGGAGCTTTATAATGAAATCGTTTTATATGTTTCGAGCACGCTTTTATTAAAAAATAATAAAGCAAAATTGCCTAATATTTTCAGCAAACAAGCTTGCGGCCTTTAAACGGTTTATAAAAAAAACTTTGCTTTTATTTAATTGGTAGGTACATAGAAAAATGCTTTAAACATCATTTCAGTAATAATAACTTTGTTTTACGTGATCTCTACCGCTCCAAGGAAGATAATTGTGTCCATCAGATGACAATAATTTATAGCAACAACACTGGCTGCCAATACGACTAGCTAGCTACAGTAATACTGGCTGCTTCGTATAAACTCTTTACAACAAGAATACTCTCAAAACTCACCCTCGAATGGTTCCCGTCAACAAAGAACTCCGCTTCAGTTCGTCCGGCGCCATTCCCGATGGTGGGCGCGCCGAACACGTCCAGCGTTCCCGGTGCCGAACCAAGCGCGTCGGACCGCCCCGCCTCCGCGAACTGACGAACTGCCGGCGACACGCGCCGCCCGAGACGGAACAACACGTACGAGCGGTCGTGGGACACCCCTGTGGGAGAGGCAATATGGTTAACCACTACTATGACTGACCGTTGCATAAGTAGCTATACATTACTCTAAGAGCTATACACTTCTTTACTTTGTCAGACTGCCGAACAGTCAATGTTTCAATTAATTAATAGATAGGCAGTTTTTTAGGTTGACAAGGTAAAAAAGTGTATAGCTACTTATGCAGCTGACTGTACATGCTCAGAATAATCCACTGCAGTGTGCAAATCTGGCGTAACTTGTGACGGATCTGACAGATGTTTGACAGGGTGCAACGCTACTTATGGATTGTTAATTGCTAATGTTTGGTGGTTGTACGGTAGCAGGATATGGGCCTCCTCCGATACTGAAGGGTTATTGCCATAATCTTCACGCTTGGCTGGGTTGGAGATATAGCACAGTTACACCCAAGACCCGGGAACAAATAATAATATATCTACTGTCCCGCCCGGAGATCGCACCCGGGACCTTCGATATAGCAGTCAGGGTCACTGAACACATTGACAGTTAAAAATCTATTGTTTCCTTTAAAATAGAAACAAATGCAGAGCCCGTCATAGTCTACTTCAGGATATGGGCCGACTTCAAGACTAGAGGGTTATCTCCAGCCTGGAAGCCCATTATATTATGTTCTTTCATACATCTCATTTTCATGAAATGTAAGACAAACCTAAGACAAGGAGTGTGGCTTTATGGTTAGTAAATTATTAAAAAGTTTCACAAACAAATAAAATACAACTACCAAAACCTTTTTTATAAAAAAAACTGAAAGTCTAAAACTGTGTAATCCTCGTGCAATGGCGCTTTAAAATATACGTTTCATTATTATTTTGCACCTTTTACCTGTTAACGAAGGTAACTTGCAACCAAAACTCATTTGTGAAACAAGAAAAAATGTAAGTTGAGCTTTATTGGATTTCTTCGTTGTTTTATTAATTAAAAAATATCGTCCCAGTGGTTGGCAAAAGGAATATTTTTCACTCGGCTTAACAATGGTACCGATTCTGAAGGGCGCACTACCTAATTTTAAAATGAGCTAAAATATCTAAATTTAACTGACAGCGCTAATTTTTGCTATTCTGAAGGCAACGATTTTAACGGTCAACTAAATTTATAAGGCTCATTTGACGTCTTTAAAATGAGTGTGGCCATATACTTAAGGATATTACAATCGAAAATATCGATTAGCTTTTTGAACCTTAAATCACTCCAAATAAATTTAATTATCCTAGATAGTTGTTGAAAATAATTAAAAGTATTAAATACCCTGCATTTATATTGGTTTTCGTGATAATTTCAAATATTTATGTAACATATTCATAATTCATTATTACAACTGGTAACTCTGGCTAGAAAATGCTTCTATGGTGTTCTATCGACATTTCCGAGTGATTTAAAAAAATATAATAGAGTAGAGATGGGGTAAGTTGATAAAATAGTAAGAATAATCGAATATAATCGATTATTGCACTAGAATATTTTAAACAATAGTTTTTCAGTAAAGTATGTAGGTACTAAGTTCTACATCTATGTGTTATCCACGATATTTAATGTAAGTACTTACTTACTTAAATTTTTAATAGTTGATGATGATGGTACGTTATATACTTAAGTACCTAGATGACTGTGTAAGGGATGATATTCATATAAGAATTTGAAAAGTATCGAATACTTACAAAAGCACAAATACTTTATAAGTACTTACTTATTTCCGATGAATACCTACGTATTTATATTTACCAAAAACGCATATGATTATAATAAAAGTACCTACCCAGGAATCGATCCAGCATCGATTATTTTTCATTCAAGTATAGTTCGGAAGCAAGTAACATTGCACTAGGTACATCTCTACGGCGCATTGGCGCATGCGCGCTGGGCTGCAAGAGAGGCGCGCCGCCGGCGCGGCGCCATCACCGCCATCGCCATATTGAATTTTCCGCCGAAAAGTTTGCCGCTATTTTTTTAAAGAATTTTTGTTAAGTCTTTACAATAAAAAACAAACATCTATTATAAATTATTATGTTTGTGTTTGCAATATGCAATTGTAAAATCGATAAGGTGTGTTGTGTGCAAGTTTACGATTTATTTTAGGAAGTTATACCTACGTAAAATCTAAGGAAATATTTTTATCAGTTGGGCATCTTGTTATTAACTATCTGGTTACTTATGTTTGTGTTCTAGTGTTTTCGTTTCTATTATTTAAAGTTTTGTGTAAATAGGTACCTATAAGGATAAGATTATTCTGTCAACTATTCATACAACTTACTTACCTATACTTACTTTATTTTTCAGTGACAACAACAAAGAAAAAGAAAAATCAACCACACCCATAAACTAAACATGAAACGCTGGATACATGATATTAATTCCTCTCCGGGACAACAATACTAAAACGACCGTTAGACCACCTAGTTACCTACCTACTAACGAGAAAGATAATGGAAATAAGATACAGAAATTAAATCAAGCAATTGTGTATTAAATCAAGTATATTGGTGTCAGAAAAATTACTCAACCAGTGTGTGTTGTGTGTGTTATTCACCCAAATAAAGTTTTACGTCCATAAAATGTATTTCTTCTTTCATAAAAAGTAATAGTATAGTAGTAAGTACCTATATAGTTTCTTAAAGTCAGGCATATTTTTCAGATAAAAGGTAACCTAGGTAGGTATAACTTGTTTTTTCCTGTAACAAAATAGGTAGTTAAATATTTGAGCTATGTAGAGACCACTTTGAGTAAAATATTCTTACAAGTTGAAAGGGGTAAGTAGAGAGTTAGATAGGTACACAGGTAGGTGAGTTAAGGTTAAGGTGTTCCTCATGTATGTAGAGCCGGTCCGTTTGGAAGAGGAAAGCCGAGGTGTTAGGGCTAGTGTAATACTGAAGTAGATCGGTAGGTGTGTTGATTATTTGTAGACCTAGAACTATAACTTAAGTTGTTTTAACCAACCCGGTTCATGCCTACTTGTCAGTAACACGTTTTTCAGTCATTCAGTCCAAAAATCAGAAATAATAATATGAAAAAACAGAGTCACTTTCACATCGTAGTTTCGCAAAAAATAATAAGTTAGCGTCGTTGCAATTAGCTT
Source organism: Plutella xylostella (assembly GCF_932276165.1). Taxonomy (NCBI): domain Eukaryota; kingdom Metazoa; phylum Arthropoda; class Insecta; order Lepidoptera; family Plutellidae; genus Plutella; species Plutella xylostella. Next base: position 9,520,891 of record NC_064003.1, read on the forward strand.
TACATGATTAAACAATACATCAGCTCTAAGTCAAATCCATATTTATGCACCTACAACAACAATTTCCCATATATTTCACGGTTTTACTTTAAGAAATTTTAGTATAATTTTAACAAGCACCTGTTTAGACCCCTTTTAAATTTAGGAAGAAAGTTGCTAATTTTATGTTGACAGCGCTAAAAATGGCACCTTCAGAATACCAATTCGACCATCTAACCTAAGTTGAATAGTTTTAACGCTGTCAGATTCAAAATTTAAAGTGACGTCTCTAATTTTGGAGATAAACGGTGCCTTCAGAATGCCAAATAAATTTAGAGAGAATGTAAGCGTTTTTTGACAGCGTTAAAATTAGAATGTGCCCTTCAGAATCGATACCAATGTTTTATTAAAATACAAATGAGAGTGTAAATATTTCAAAAGTAGTAGATAAGTAATAGGTAACTATAATAACTACCATAAAAGTATGAAAGTTACTTTTTGACTAGAAAATGTACCTAATTATGAAAATTGGTATATTGAGTTTTCTTGTACCTAAGTAGGTATTAGCCTCATACCAATATATAAGTCAATGCCTCATACACAATATTATCATCCTTTAGATACGTCTTTTGGTGTTTAAAAGTGCAAACATATAAAAGTTCTTATGTTGAAAAGTTTCATTCTTTTTTCAAATATTATTATTTTAGTATCTATCCTACCTAAGTTCCTACCTACTCGCGAGTTGGAGCCGTATTACATCAATGTAGATTAGTGATCTCTGGTCAGCGTAGATTAATTCGTGTTTTCCTGCTGATTATTACGCGTACCGTACAGTAATGTTTCGTTTAATGCTTAATCAATGAATTTATTGTCCTCTCTTTTGGAGCATTGCCCAAAGTGCACTTTCTTCTTGTTTCATGATCTCACTTCGAGGAAAAACGTATTAACCTGGATCTCTTTTAATTTTGCGAACACATTCTTTACGAACTAGAGAAAAATACAGCGAGTTTTTTTTAAACATAATATGTATTTGTATACTATAGATATAGGTCCTCCCTGTTATTTGAACACCATTCAGCTCTCCACAAAAATATAAACCAAAATTAAACCCAGTATCTTATTAACAAAATCACAATAGAATGTTTAATATTAAGCATGTCATTCTAACTACATTCTACTAATACGAGTATCGTTCAAAAACCCACATTAATCGTGTCACACGAAACGCCCTGTTTACAAAACAATTCGTATTAAAAACTCTATTCAACCCAAAGATATCACAATGAGTGTACCGGCCCGCTGCCAACTGGCTCCGATACAACTCAAAGACAAATAACATTCATTTATTTATTTCACATCTTTCCTTGCTAAGATTAAGAATGAACGAACAAGATAGTGTACGTACAAAAACAAAGCAAAAAACTGTCCGCATTTTTTAAACTATCAAACCGTTTTAAGTTCATCCTAATGACAATCCTTGTACCAATGAATACTAACCACCGCACATATGAACGTACTTAAATGTTACATGTGCGGTGACCATAAAATTTTCTAACCAAACTAATTCAAAATTAGAGCTCAGTATTAAGAGAGTAGAATTTGGGTCTTATTTGTCGAGACGTTTCTTTTGCATTGCCTTTCCATCTTGTCCGTATATTGCTAATCTAAGTTTATTTCACATCTTTCTCTTCCACAATAATAAGCAACGTTTATTGAAACGGCAGGTGTGTTTTTTACATCAAATGCATTCGGATGACGGAATTGCCCGAATAATCTGTCCTGCACTGTAATGGATTGGGCCGTCGGCTTTTAAGTATAATTTAAGTGGTTTTTGTTTTAATAATATGCTTGTAAGTGTAATTTATGTTTATGCCGCTCTTTATCTGTATGCATCTTTAATACGCATTTTATCAGTGTTCCTCTCCAATTTTGCACTGGCATAGTTTTTTATTTGGATTATAAGGATTTTGTTATCACTTCACAGACTTTATGTCCGTGCTTTTTTTAGAGATCAATATATTGTGAGAGTTTGGTTGTTTTAAAAAAAAAACACTGGCATAGTTTGCAGTGTCCTTAAATGACCAATCAGTACAGTTTGCTTGTGTTTGTATGTGTGCATGTATTCAAATGATCTAATTTCAGTACGAGTATACATATTTTTCGATGAAGAGTCCGCAAATTTACCTAAGTACTTACTTGGAAAATTATCGCATGTCTAATTAGTATGATTAATTGATTATGTTATGTAGCTCTATCGTCCACGCGGATATATATAATGAGTACGGTAGAATACTGTCTACATTACCTAACACAATGTAAAGTGTTACTTTCATGAAGCTATAAAACCATAGACACACACTAAAACTAAACTGTGGAGATCATAAAACTTACTACGCGAAAACATCTCTTTCTAACATGCGAGTCACCAATATCACTATCCTTATCTATAGTAGCGAAAGTTAAACGATTATTTCGCGATGTAGGGGTAACGATAGCAATTTAGACTGGAGTCTAACAAGTAATGGTTTTGTTTTTTTTCCTTGTGTCGGCTCTTACTGTAATTTACTTTTTCTTTGCTAACGGTGGTGCTAGTTGGCTAGAGTAAATGGATACCTTTGTATAAGCAAGTACTTATTAAGACAAGTGTTTATTAAGAATTGGTGGTATTTTTTTGTTGATATGGTTTTAAAAATAATTAGTTTCAATAAATCATTTTTAAATTTTTGCAAGACTGTTCGAATAAATGTTTGCCAATTTTTAACAGGAAATGACCATACTAACTGCTTATAGTTTAATAAAAACCGTATCTTCTTATCGTCTTAAAGTTGTAATGGCTTCATCGCTGGCACTGAAATTAAATTTCAGACTCTTTGACACGCAAGGGCTGATTGGTCTGACTTCTCTTCAGTACGTCTAGTACAGGTTTCACGTTTTCGTTAATTGAAAAACCCTTACTACTTACAGGCTCAATAATTTAAGGTTTACACCAATTCTATGTGACAGTACAAATATACCTAAGCAGGAACTGTTCTTTTTTGATGTTGGTGCGGTGACAAAGTAATCTGAGGAAATATGGCACCAACTTAAAAAAGAACAGTTCCTGCTTAGTCATATTTTTGTACTGTCACATAGAATTGGTGTAAACCTTAAATTATTTCTTACTTTTTAGTGTTTTTTTTTTTCAATTAGGGCAAAACACCCAGTAACTGACCACCTTAAGGGAGTTGTTCCAGTAATTTGTCTGTAGCGGGCTCAATTCTTATCGCTTATTAAATCCGATTTTTGTTTTAAAAACTAGAATAACAGAGCCACATTCCTGAGTAAATAGCAAACATGTAGAAGTTACTCATTTTTTTATATATTTTTGCAAACAAAAAGTAGTGATTTTCCCAGTAACTGACCACTAAAATCTAGTAACTGACCACACTCGATGCCAGTAACTGACCACCAATTTAAAATGGTTTAAAAATTGAATTATCATTAAATCTTATTATTTTTTATTTATTTGATTACTTCATGTAATAGTACCGATCCTCTGGTCTCTTTTAATGTGTGACACATCCCTTTTGCTCAAGGTTTCTTAACTGAAAAGTGCATTAAATTAATTCATCAGCTTAATGCATAATTTAGAAGATATTTTATCCTAATAATCAACCATTTATATATTAAAAACACAAGTTTATGCATTTTTGTTAAATACTGAAAACAAAGGAATAAAGACACATGCACATAGTGAACACGCATTTTAAATTTACAGCTTTCAGGGAGATTAAGAGGCCTCCAATGTAGTACCTTCAGATAAGTTATAGAAAGGGCGATTTTGTTTGTCCGGAACAAGCCAGGATCAGTGGGACAGGCCCATGAAGCATGCATGGTGCCAGAAACGAGCATTTTCTTAAATATAAAGTAGCGAATCCAAGCGCTAAAGCGGGTCTTTTCCATATTCGGTATCAACTGATGAGGAGGAGGAATCGTGGCGGATTGTATTGTCGGCCTAGGAAAACATAAATTCCCGGCCGGAAAAGTAGGCCCTTTCCCCGCCGGTCCTTTCAGGGATGTAGGACCAGAGACAGATGGTTTTCATTATTGCTGAAACCCCACCCAGAGACTTTCAGTGCGGCTAAAAGAGTCGTTGAGGCTAGCCATTGTAATTATGACCGAATCAGATATTGGGGGTTAGTTTTTCAGGATACAAAGATGGATGCCTTGACGAACGGGATTTCAATGACTTTGTTGAGGATTCAACTGGAATATTTATGATGCTTTTGAAACGTGCTTTCGCAGGTAAGTATTTGGTCAAAGACAGGAGTATTCATTTCTGCAAGGGGGACAGGGAATCTTTGCCTCGTTGAAGAGGCGTGACTCAAGCAGAACATCGCTGTACTTTCTGCATTTTCCGCTGCTGGACTAATGTGTCCGCCAATGATGGTATAGCGTTGCCAGTGGATTCCGGATAGTTGTGGTATCGGATCCAAATGGCTGGGGTGTTGGTCGTGGTAACAACTTATAATAGAAGAATGCCCCATTTCTTGTGTGCCAATTTTATCGTTCTGTTTGAAATTCGTTGGCCGTTCATAATGCCATTGAAGGGCGTGTTGGTGCACCGGCTGAGGATTGCTGCTGCTGTTGCTGCATTGTAGAGTGATGCTTTCTTTTTCCTATTTTGCTGAAGTGGCTTTGCCTGTCTTTGGACAAATGTGGAGGCGCGTTTCGTCGGTAACGTATATTCGAGTTGGGTCATTAATAGCGTCATTGAAGTCTTGTTCGCCAAGTGCTTTTGTGCTTGGGGAACCAATTTCATCTGGTTCACAAGCGCTGGCATTGGTTAGGTACGCCTTCAGCTGTTCTGAACATAGCATTTGAGTATCTTTTCAAAGAGTGAATGGTGAAAGCCATTTGTCTCCTGGTCTTGCATTCTTGAAGGGACTGCTCCAAGGATTATCTTTAAGGAAAAATGGTGACATCTGTCTTTATCCTGGAGAATCCACATTATCCTAGGCTGATAGTATGCTCCACTAGCGTTTTTATCTTCCTCATCAGCTAATACCGAATCTGGAACAAACTTGGACTTTGTGTTTGAATTCCCTATATTTTAAAAGGTGCTTGCATGGCACCCTGAATTATTTTGGAATGTCTTGTTGATCCTAGTTTGTCTCAGACAAGTGGAATTGCCTTTTCTATACTTTTTTGCTATCTTGGCGCTTCTTCATCTCGCTGAAAGCTGTAAAAATATGTCATATATAATAATACCAGTAACTGACCACCAATTTAACCAATAACTGACCACCTATGTCAGTAAATGGAAGGAGTGAAGATAGAATGCTCATATTTTGACACAAGAAAATGGCACATATGAGCTTTATTATTACGTTCTTATTTGGCCTAAATTCAGCTTCAACCAAAAATCCCAATAACCGACATGGGTGGTCAGTTACTGGAAAATCGCTGTTTTGTCGTCCAGTAACTGTCAACCCCATTAAAAACAATCAAACGGAAAATAACAAGCTGAATCTTATCAAAAACGTAATCTTTATAATTAAATCTATATGGTACAATTTTTTCTTTCATTGATTTCAATATTTTTAATGGTAAAATTTACGATCAAAAAATTCACTTACCTTAACAAATACGTTAGTTACAACTGCAATTTACTCGGTTCGCGCGCCAACTGAACTTTTTCGATCGCTCACTATCCATCTGTTGGCGGCTGGCAAAATCTTTTGTATCAGTAATGCTCTCAATGAACCACAAAATAGACTGGATGTTCACTAGATGGCCCTGCTTGGCTTTATTTCTTATTTTTTGGAGTTGAAGAGGAAGGTGGTCAGTTACTGGCACATGGTCAGTTACTGGGTGTTTTGCCCTATTATTTTATTTTATTGTTTTTAGTTTATCTGCAATATTTATCAATCAAAATTAAGATGCAAATGATACCAACAAGCCTAAACACGAGGTAGTTGCTATATACCGTTGAGGAGTTCCCTTGACTGCCTTCCTTTTCCATCATCAGATCAGCTTAAGGTCACCATTATATTTTTTGTTATAAGAACTATATTTACGTTTTAAATTTCATTAGAATCGGTTAATAGAGGTACCTAAAATGGAAATTCATACCCTGTTTTTACCCCTTTACCCACCTTTGGGGGTTAAAATAAAAATCTGAAAAAAATGGGACCACCCATGAGCTCAACCAAACCTTACTCAAAATCGGACCATAAATGGCGGAGTAATCTGTGAACATACATAAAATATATATAAAAAAAAATACATACAGACGAATTGAGAACCTCCCCTTTTTTACTGATGATTTATTACACGAACGTTATCACTGACTGGGCTACAATCACCAGGGGCGTTCGCTAGTGTCTATAGCTCAGGATTTATCATATTTTAGGCGCTAGCACTTTACTTGGATACTTTGATTAGCCAATCTATTGTATCTTACCGTTGCAACAACCCAACATTTCTTAATTTTATAAGTTTAGTTTATATCCAGCTCTGCATGTTAGTTATAAGTTATTTTTAAGTTGTGTGAAACTATATACCTTTGTAATATGGCCATTGAAAATCAATAAACGTTATTATTATTATTATTAAGTATTATTTTCGAAGTCGGTTAAAAACCACGATATATTCTTTACTGCTGAAGAAATTTGGTACAAAATCAACTAAGTCGTAAAATAATACCTAGAGTGAGGAGCACAGTGTTTTCATATTTTTGTAGGTAAAACTTTTAATTTAAAAATGAAAAATTTCTATGCTCTCATTCTATTTAGGGCTGATTTTTCAATGGGCAGATAAACGTTATCTGAGGAATAATTCTGATGCTGTCACATCTGAATATTTGTATTAGACAGTGACAGCAACAATTTTATTCCTCAGTTAACGTTTATCCCACCATTGAAAAATTAGCCCTTAATCGTCTATTTATTGAATTAAAAAAAAATCTGATTGATGAATTAAAAAGATAGTTCCTGAAATTGACTGTAATTACACGTTTGTGCTTTGTCAAACTAAGTTACTGCTTCTATTTGCAGCTAATTATGCACTTAAGTTTATCTATGTCCCATGGGTCACTACCAGATTCAGTCGAACTACAAAACTCTGTCGCCTGTTTAACATTCTGGCGGAGCCTGCAGCCGTAATTAGCCAGTCATTGTGCTCTTGCAATGCAATCTACGCCCCTTTATAAATTGCCTACATTGTGATTATGAGTAGGTACCACTGCAATAAGCTCGTATTAAGTTATTTTAGATGGTACTATTCTAAATATCATCGTATTCATCATCATCAATCAACATCTGCGTATTTTTTATAATATTACTGTAGAATAGATACGAGAAGCTGAGCTTTATCATTTGGTAGAGAAACGAAAAGTAGGACCAAAAATCTTGAGCCTACAAAATCGGTGACAAATGTGCCACAAAGTCTTATTTAACAAGGCGGGACCGTGAGAAATTGTGTTCCCTGTAGGCCCAGCATGCACGCGTTAAAATATCTAGACCAGAGGTCTCTGTAACTATATGAAAGTAAATTTTCTTCGCATGAAAAGGCATTGGGTCACTTTACTACTACTTCACTGTTCCTTGCATAAAACATGATTATTATCAATTTCAGCGGTGGTGAAGCGTGTGCGTACAGCGAGGTGGCGACCTCCCTACAACATACAAATTCGTGAATAGTTTACACTACTTCAACGGACAGAAAAAGTATGCGTCTCTGGCTTGACAAAATACGATTTGGAGAGCTACCATGCAATCCGTACGTTTAATGCAACGAAATTCCGTTTTTTTTTTGCCTAGAAGCACTCCGGACACTTTCGACAAGCCTTCGACTAGCTTTCACAGACCACAGCCATGCTACGCCACCTGTGCGTAGGTACTGTGTAGCCGAGTTACCTTTTCTTCCGATAAATCCTGAATGTTCAGTGTCACCTTGGATTGGCGCCGTGAATAACGAAAGGTGGGTTCACCGGGGCAAGTGATCAGTGACAATCACGCTTCTGGCTACTGTATCTAGTAAATAAATGAGTGAGGTATTTGAATATGTATACGTATCTAGATTATTTTTTTGTAAGAATAGAATATTTATTTGTCACACGGCGAATAGAAATACAAATACATGCTACAAAAAATATACAATTAGCTACTTTAATTTCCACTTTTATCACCAACTAAAAAGGGGTAGAACTCTGAGTTAGATATACGTGGTCACCTTTCTACGCATTTGTATTCCTATATAGCATTAAGCTCGAATTATTAAGACCAAATCATCACATCGATGTGGCACCGACCTCTTCTACCTCTAATATGTTATTTAGATTGAGATACCAGAATTGATGGGAGATACACAGATGTCTGAATAAAACAAGAGAACATTGCACTAAAAAGGGCACAGCAATGTGTTTGTCGTATACCTTTGTACGACTGTACGTATAGTATAATAGAATCTGGGTAACTATGAAATGAACTAACAACATAAAAAAAAACATTTTAAATTGCAATAAGGTATTTAGACTGACTTTACTTTCGATTATTATATTATTATGACGAAAGAAAACATTACAGTTTGCTCAAAAAGTAATGTCCTCCTAGCCGAATTTCGACTACGGCGGCCAATCTCAATTGAGATCAGCCAACTACGCAGGAGTAGATTATAGTGCCCAAGTGTGTGCGCAGTACACAGGAGCACTCTCTGTTCCATCACTCTCATAGCCCAATGGGACGGATTGACCGACACGACTGGAGAGACCTAGGCGCAGGACCGACTGCTTTACATGCCCATCCGACAGCATGGATCGTTTCACTGTTTCGGACATCAGGTGATCAGCCTTCTATGTCCTAACCAAACTTAGAACCACAATTTAGAAACACAAATTGATGGTCCCACCCGGGAATCGAACCCGGGACCTCTGGGTCGTGAAGCGAAGCTTCTACAAGTAAGATTGCTTTGAACCGGCGCCTGTGGCGGTGGCATTAATTTCACCACAAAACATCTGGAACCTTTTCCAAATAGAATTTTCCTACAAAATTGCCTTTTAGTCATTGTAATAGAAATTGAGGAAAATGAATTTACAGCTATAAAATGGGCTTAGGTCAAATCTTCAAAGCTTTCACCCGATTTTCAAGATTAAATTTTTAGTATTAACTCGAATTTCAATTTAAATATCTTAAACCTCTGTCTATGTAGTCTACAGTCATGGACTACTTTTCTTTCCCTTCTCGTTGCAGGAGTCTGGAAGAGATTATACTTTCCCACCGATTGCACTATTTGTATTTAGTTTATAATAAGGTAAGTACCTATTTTTGTAAATCTTGTTTCATGTTCATTACCCAGTATTTTGTCTTTACCTGTTATTACCCACCCATTCACAAAGTTTTCAATAAAAGCTATTTTAACCGCTTTCCCACATGGTTATCACAAATTTGGCATCGCAATTAAAAACACTCCTTTCAACTTCATGTTTTTATCAGAACTTCCTTAATACTATATCCTGTTACATGAATTATTAGCTTTCTTGTCTTGCCTACCTTTGTTACTCCTTTGGAAGGAAATTTCTTCATCTTGATAAGAATTTATTACCTCAATAAGCTAATTATTGCCTCGAGTTCAGAGCACAAAAGATCCAGCCCTTACAAAATGGGGCTTATTAAGCAGCGCTTGGGTTGTGAATATAAAATTATCTTATTAAATGTTAAGAAACAAAGTTATTCATTATTGAGTAAGAAGGTAATTGTAGCAGAGAAATTGTGATATAAAATAGGAATACTTAACAGAAAATGAAATGAAAATGCCCTTTTATAGTTATGCCGGAGTTATTATTTTTATGAGTTAAGATAATGAGCCTTTGCCCAGCAGTGGGACACTAACCAGGCTACATTAAAAAAAAAAAAAAAAAAAAAAGTTAATGAGCGCAGAATTTATAACAAAAAGTGGTGGGTACCATATAAAATTTTCATCACATAAAATAGCTTTTAGTCTGTAAAAAAAACTGAAGAACAAAACAACCATGAAAATAAGTAGGTGTTTATGAACCTATTATTATAAGTTTCAGCAAATAAATGATAGAAAGTCCACTTATCTATCGGACCAAACGGATTTTCAGAAAATTTATTGTGAAATGGCATCGGCAATGCCTATGAAGTGGTATTGAATACGATATGACTGCGTCCGTTGCTTACAATGCCAAAAGGTGGACGCTTCCCATAAGAGTATAACCATTTTCAAGTACCTACTTATGAAACCCCAAATATCGCTTTTCTATGTATAGCAAACAATACGGAGACAATCCAACTCCCACCTTGCGACGTGTGGGCGCCTTTACCAAGCCCTGCCATTCACGGAGGACCAACTAAAATAACTTTTATCACATAAATTCAAATCTTACTGCCTACACCGCAAGCCACATAACCGTTTCCACTCGTCCCGCCTGCTAAAGTTCAACCAACACCTTTTGTTTTCCCACCGTTAGCTTTATTCCTTACACCTGTAGATTCTTAATCGTTTGAGGGTGCTTTTTATTTTAGGCGCTTACACTTCGTCTTGTGTCACATTATAGTGTTGTGACACGACACCGCTTCCTGTCGGGTCTATCGTCGATAATTTCTAGCATCTATTTTGACGCCGGCCGCTATTGGCCCGATGCCAACTGAGCTAGGCCGGTAGTGCGGCTTTTTAAACTGTCGTTATTTCGGACTTTCTTTAGAATCTCTTTGATGGATTTATTTATACGCGGAATGAATCAAATTTTACTTGTTTTGTTAGACAATAAGAATGTGTCGTATTTGTTTAGAGGTTCGGTGGGGCGGTGTTGAAGTTTTATTGAGTCGTCAAAGCTAGTAGTTTCCTTTAATGTTGTTACCTGCTATGTTTTACAGTTAATAAAAACAAGATAAGAATGTTTATTCAGACACTACCGCTGACATAAAAAAAACTCTTTTTATACATGAAAAACAAAAATATTTTGTCTAATTAGATGAAACTTTTAATTAGTTTTATTAGTCACTGTGGTCTCATTAACATTAATTGGCGATGTTATTTTATCCTCCACTGACAGATTGAGTGTCATGGTGATTCATTACATCATATGCATTTAATCACTTTTTGCTTTAATTGGTAACTTAGTATTATCTTTATAAAACATCACGATGATAAATTTTTTTATGATTTTTAAGTTTTCTTGTGTCATTACCATCAACTTTTAAAATTCTCAAAAGAACGAATAAATCATTATTATTTCACATGTATATCAGTGAGCCGATTCTGTGAAACGACCGGATACCGGATATAATGTATAGTTATTTGTATAGCCAATATCGAACGAAGATATTTCGCTCCCATCTCTTTGATAATAATATCAACTTCATCTTTCCGTTTCCTGGCTATCGATTGTTTTTTATCGAAATGAATTATTTGTTTGTTATTTTTTTACTTTGTGTGTTCATGATTCATTCACTTCACAATATGTAGGTACTGGTTTTATGCGTCTAGAATTCGTAAGTACCTTTACGGGAAACAGTTCTAACAGATAAGCACTGAAAGTAACTTACAGTTTTTAGTAGCATGATACTACTTAGTGTCGTAATATTAATTCGGCGATATAGCATGTATAGCAATACCAGGATAAGTTTGCATAAGATGTAAAATGGTCCACTGAAAAATACAAAGAGTAATGAAGTTGTATCAAAGATATTTGTGATCAGTTGATCTTATACAGACTTATTTAGGGTTATTATATATAAATATTTAAATAAAAACAACAAAAAAAAATTAGTAATATTTTATATTTTTTATTTAAATGTTATTATTGATTGTGTGTCTTAATGAGATAAATTGTAATATCACCTATTTATTTAACATATTTTTCTAACAGTAAACACCCTCTTCAATATCGCGACGCTTGAAAATTACAATACGAATAATATGCATTCGCAAACTAAAGTAATAAAAACTAACTGAACTTTAAATAAAACTTCGTCCAGAGAATCTCCGTCATAACATTTTTAAGAGAAACATTTCCAAGCTGCACCGTTAACAAACAACATTGGACAGACAGCAAATAATTTATTCCCGCCGCGGACCAAGTTTCGGGAACTTTGAATCTCCCCTTCAAGAACGCACGATTTCCAATTTGAATTTAAAATTGTATTATATTATTGAGGACAATTAAACTACTTTGGAATTCTATCAGTGCTCGTTTCATTGGAAAGATCTTTGACGTTAAAAGTTTTTGTTCAACTACGTACCTACTGCCGCGATTCAAAGAACTTATTCAGACCTTTAATGGACTATGCTTGTTTCGAGTTAGGAACTTAGGTTTGTATCCAATTAACCAGAGTACCTACATTAAATAAACGGAGAATCAAATTCTTATTTAATTAAAAACTTTCAGCGGTGTGTTTAATATTTCTCTGTTTTAATAAAAAGAATTCAAAATAATGATATTTGAAACATCGGCTTTTAGCTAGACAAGCTTTTTGAGGAAGAACACTGGCTATGGCTATTACTGAATTATAAAAGCGCAAAATCATCTAACAATTTGACTAGATAGGTATTATGACAATTCTCCTAAGACAGAAAGAGCCCCCCTTATCCGAAATGAGAGTAGTTTGTAAAAATTGACGTTCATCTAAAATTTTATATTTATACGATGAATAAAAATATTTTGACTTTGAATTTGACACAAAACTCACCATAAACTTTAGACCACTGCGCCGGCGGCCTCCAGTCCGGGTAGTGCTTCGGGAACTTCTCCCGGGTCCAGTACGTGTGCAGGACCATCCGGTACACCGTCATCTTGTCCGGGTGACACGAGTCCGAGTCACCCGGCAGCGCCGCCGCGGCCGCGAGCGCCGGCAGCACTAGCGCCACAAACACTCGCGCCATCTTGTCGACAGTCGCCATTTTGTCGACGCTCGATCTATCGACACTCGCACAACACTAGGTGTCCGATTTCATACTGGCACTGTCACAACATGTCACTTGCTGGTTTAGAGCCACCTGGAACAATAAAGGGAATGGTGAGAATAGCACCGACAGCTGTTAAACCTACAGTGGGGGATAGTTAAGTGTGTTTAAAAGCATAGAGCAGTTAGGTATGTGGAGTGGAAACTAGAAAGGTTTGTACAGGTATCGATGTAGAGTTTTCCGCATGCCATTACATTGTAAGAGCTGTCCAGTTTAATATTGCACAGAATAAAGTAAAAACTTTGAGCTTCTGAATTCCAATTGGAGATTACGGCGGGCCGACTGACTGAGTCACTCATTTTTCAGTTCAGTCATAATATTGAAATTCGCGTTGCGATTCCGATGGAGTAATTTACGAAATTCTCTCCAAATGATTGTGAAATATTTCAAAATGAAATCGTCTGTAAAATGCCAATAACTCGTTAATACGAGTGCGCACAAAAACTGAATGCACCAATCATTTGTGAAGAGACCATTAAGTTCCGTTTAATGGGTCCAATTTGTCATTTGCTAGTTGTTGGGAGTGCGGTCGCGAATGACGATCAAGCGAAAACGGTTCATATAGGTCATGAGAATGTTCCTCGCATAGCTGAACAGACCAAATAAAACATTAAGGTCTATTTTACTCAGCCGAGTCATGATTTTAATGACTTCCGAAAACAATTATTGGAAAGTCTTCCTCTGTAGTTGGACTAATTTGAGAGCGTGTTCTGACCTATTTAATCATACTGCCTTTTAAAGGAGGTCAAATTACTAATGATACCCCTGAAACCAAACTACTGAACTTCTGACTCGAACTTTACAGTAGCAGAAGTTCTTCAGCCAATTAAAGCTTATTAATGTTTTATTAGAGCACCGCCCATTAACAAAATACGTTCGACGAATTGTAGGCAAGTACATTTTATTAATAAGTAGCTGTTCCCGCGCGCTTCGCTTCGCCTTAAAAGGTTTTCCCGTGGGAATTCCGGGATAAAAACTAGCCTATGTTCTTTCCCAGAGTCTAGACCGTATGTATACCAAATTTCATTCAAATCCGTTCAGTAGTTTTGGCGTGAAAGAGTAACAGACAGACAGACAGACACAGTTAGATTAGTCAGGATTATAGAGCCATATTTACCTAAATGGAAGCTATATATAAACTTCTTTGATACCGATACTAATATTCAATCAAAATGAACATCAACCGTAGTTTCCCAGAAGATGTGATTCAATAAATCGAATCGAAACTTTACTCATATCTTTATCTAGTGACCCATTTGAAGATCCGTTCGTTTACGCTATCAATTTCATATCTCGATGAATTGAGCTGAGCCACTGAAGCAGATCCTTTCAATCCGGGACCTTACTCTGAGGTCGAATTGACGAGTTTTCCGTCTTACAACAAGGGGCTACTGAAATAACAACTACCTACCTAGTTTTTTAAATATTGTTTTCGTAGCAACAAATATTGGGCTACAACAGATTGGAAGTACGTAGGGATCTAGCTTTGACCTCGTATTTGTTTAAAATATGGAGAGGAAAGATCGCCAATGCTGTACTCCTAAAAGTATTTGCACTAAGGGTCCCAAGAGACTTTTTGAGGTTGCGTAAGTGCCGCTTGTTCGAGGAACCAGCAGGGAAGACCAACCTGGTAAAGAAGGCACCCCTCACTCGGGCGTTGCAGCTGCTCAACCGCGTGGACAATGAAATAGATATATTTACGTGTTCTCTGAACGAATTCACAAAGATAGCATTATATATATTGTGTTATAGTATGTAGGTTACTAGTATATTTTTATATGATACTGACTGTTTATATTATTATTTTTTTTTTGCTGTGTATGTTAAATGATAATTAGTTATTAACTTATTACTTACCTTTTTATATGTATACCTTACGCTATTGTATTGGGAGAAATCCTGTAATGATAGTGTTAAGTGGATTACCTAAATAAATAAATAAATAAATAAATTTTTTGGAAGAGATAAAATAATAATATACCTACTTTCTATTGATTTCCTATTCCAGGCTTCATGACAATAGTATCCCATAAGTTTATAATTATGATTAGTTTACCTTGGTATTTAGTATAACTAGGTAAGTAGATACCTACTTAGTTACGAAAACAAGCAACATTTATGTCGTGCTTTACTACGCTGCCGTTGTAGCATCAATGAAGATGTAAGTAAAGCAGAAAAATATAAAACTCTGTAACTAGCGATCATAGAATAGTAGAATACGTATATGTGATGAAATGTTTCTGATTTAAATTTCGTGATTCAATAGTACCTCCTTCGGTAGGTATATTGCACGTGTGTGAGTATGAGAGGTCGATGACCCGGCTATTCCCGTGAGCGAGTGATCTATTGAAATGATTCAGTTCACTTCGGTGGCAGGAGGGTCACTCTACACTGACGAAAAACGAACGAACGAGAGCAGTCGTGCAATCGGCACGTTTAATACAACTAGATAGAGTCGTGGCTCGTACAGCGGCGCTCCGAAACTTAGTTGTTCGTGATATAGAGTGACCCCCCAGAAATGTTGATCGCCGGCCAAGTGTGTTCGCGTCATTTTATAATAAGCGTAATATTTACAACACTGGTTACCGTTCTTAGATAATCGTCATGAGCTGGAGTTGACTAATACTGGCGATTAATAACCTAGCTCAAGAAGCATAATATCTGTGTTATTTTTAATTCAAACACACTTAGATGTCTTAGATACACTCAACATTGTTGATTGGATATTTCAGTCCCAACAATATAATGTAACAAATTTCAATAGATGGAATAGGATATAGGTGTGCCTACTGTGCCTAGGTAGGTACCTACCAGACATATTTGTCAATAATTAATTAACTCATAAGTATGCACAAATTTATATCTTACAATAATTCAAAATAACTACGGTGCTTAAGTAATTTATTTGAGATAGGTAATCCTCATAAAAAATACGTAATGTGAAACTGTTTTGTTTATAGCCCGCGATTGCACATAACAAGGCCATGTTGGAAACAGTTTGAATGGTCGATCAACAGTCTAGCCTGGGCCATAAAAGTTACCCAAGAATTCGAGCAACTATGTGCCCAACACTAAATTTTGTTTATGACGCCATCCATCCCATATTCACACAAGGCCATATTTTCATTCTTTCATCAACAGGAAAGGCGGAGTCATTTTTCTAAAAAAAAATGTTTATACGGTCTATAATTTAGTTGGAAACCCACTATACATCACTCTCTTATACAGGCTGTTACAATAAACTGGCCTGCATTTAACCCTGGGGCGAGAATAGTGACGTTCGTTAGATCAGTTCTGTCGAATCATACGTTGATCCTCTTTTAATATCAGTTGGTTGTGTTTGGTATTAAGTGTGAGAAAATTAAAGCATTTACGTTTGGCTATGGATTCTACACAACTTGTATTTTTTGGGAAGCAATTCTATTTTTTTTTTAAAACATAGGTAATTAGAACCTGTAATAATATTGTTAAGTAGATGTTTTATAAAAGTATACGGTTTTGTTCAAAAATAGCTATTCCGACTAAATTTGGTTAGCCAACTGAACTGAGTCCTTAGGGACTAAAAGTACCTATTTCAGTTGCAAAATAAACAGGTATAATTAGAGGTACTTAACCAACCCGATCGATTTTTGAGCCAAAATTATTAAAACTTAAATATCAATAAGGATAATCCATCGATCATTTGCAATTTTAGCCCTAACATCGATGATCAGTCAGGAAACCACTAGGTACTCGTAACGGTACATTTTATAGGGAACGAATAGAGCTGTTGGCAACCTGGTGCAGTAGGTCACACGTTCAAATGACGCTATAACAGGTAGTTTGATGACGCTACTATTGTACCTGTTTTTATTTTCTTAGAAAAAATAAATGTTTTCCTTACGAGAAAACAGGTAGTACCTAATTAAATATTAGTTGCTACGAACTTTTACTTTTCCACATAAGTGACCCGCTGCAGATTATAACATATTCAAAAAGTGTACTATTTAAAAATTAAAGTGTGTGCGTTTGTGATTTTTTTTGCAATTTAGATTGCGTTGTTCGTTCGTTATGTTTCAATATTGCTGGGGGTTCTCTCTAAATCTACGAGCGAACGAACGAGAATAGGGCAGTTTTGTGTTCCCGAAGCTTCGGGGCGCTGCGCGAACCGCGGCTCTATCCCGTTGTATTAAGCGTGCCGATTGTGCTACAATTTTCGTTCGTTCGTTCGTCGATTGAAATAATGACCCTCCCGACCTTATTATTATGAAGTATTACTGTGCATTATTATATAGTTCTGATGAACTACTTAAAAGAAAGAGTTTACGCAAGACTGAGAAGAGACAATATTTATCAAAGGCATTTCTTTTCTCAACACACAAAGCAATATTTGCACAACACTTGGGATCGAGCGATGAGTTTGAGAAACAAAAATAAAACAATAGGTCGTCGTGTGTGCTCGCATAAACAAGTTACAAACAAAGTTATCTTTTGTTTTTCACTTCTCTTATTTACCTTAGTCCCTTTGTAGGGAGGGGGTGATCTTGTTATCTATAAATATTGATGTCGATTCTTAATGAAAACATTCTTATCTTAGTGCTGTCAGAACCATAAATTCCTTATTATATAAAATTCGATTCTATGAGAGTTTCAGGAAATCTCATTTTCCACTGGCATTTCATAGTTTAATTTTTAACTGAATCGTGGGTTACTTTTTTAAGATTAATAAAAGATTTTATAAATGATTTTTGCTGACCATATCAAGCGAAATATACCTACATTTCAAGAACAACCTACAGCTACGCCACAGTTACTGTACCACTGATCATTGTGTTAAAGTCATAAGTCAGTATATGACAGTATGATTGCTTGTCCAGACACGCTAACATTTCTTAGATGTTTTAATTCACTGCATCGAGAATACACTGCTCTCTGTTCAAAAACTAATTTAATAAGCTGACAGAACACTTCACAAGTACCTCGCCAAAGTTCAAAGACCCGCCATTGACAACTTTGTCTACCCAAAGTAAAACAAAGTATTTATTAAATTTGTTGAGAAAACCACATTTTCTCTTCAAATACTTTAAAACTGCGACAGTATTTCCATTCAGAGCGAAAACACAGAAATTCAATAAGAACGCCAAGAAAATATATTTTGGAAATATTACAAACAAAAACAAATAAATTAATTAGCAGACATCAAACTTAATTTGGGGGGAAATAATTCAAGAAACTTTTTGTGGAGACATAGAAATGAGGTTGTTTCATGTTTGTGAAATGAGTTCGACAATTGGACTGCTCCTTTTTCGCTCCGAAGGGTGGATTGTTAGAATGAGTCATATTTTTTGCCATGAGTTTTTAACGAGAGGGCATTTTTACGTAAAAACCTTTCAAATTGCATGACCTAGATGTCCTAGATGTACTGAAGTGACCCTGGAGGATGTTTTTTCTCTTTCTTGTTGTTTCCGTTTGTTTTGTTGCCTCTGAAAACGACAATATATGCTGAAAATATATTTTAACTCTTCAACAAAATATAACCCTTACATCGGTGTCTTGGCGTTATGCTGTGGCCTTTTAGAGTTAAGTTAAGTAATTTTCTTTTCTTTGTCAGTGTTTGTGTTGGTACTGTTACCACTTTATAGATGTGACGGATGGTAGTATAGATTTAGGTAACCTCGTTTTCAGTTCCTAAGGCGGTTTTCACACTGCGATTTGCGTGCACGATTGCACGTAGAGGCGTTTTTATGTGTTCGACTGTGCGTGTTTTCTAAAGCTGCGTACAGACCGGCCAAACGAACGCCATCGAACGGGTTTCGTTGACCTTCGTTGCTGCAATCTGCCCTGTATTATGTATGATAAATATCCATCGTTGGGCGTTCGTTGGGCCGGTCTGTATGCAGCTGTAGATACAAACGGAGATATAAAAATGTTCGGATACACATTCACACAAACTTCAGCGTGGTGCGGAGCAGTGTGAGATTGAATACTCTTTATTTGTACAGCATAAAGAATATAATAACATTAACAAGTTGCTACTTAATTAGTGTACAAAAGGAAGTCTTATCAATTAAAGCAATCTCTGTGAGACAAATTTATGATTAATTTAACTTTATGATAAATCAAATCATAAATCTGGGGATCAACAGTGTCTAGTATGCAGTGAATAATAAGGCTGCACAATGGGTTCACTACAGATTTCGACGAAGTCCAGAACCTCAACTCTAATGAAGTTTTAATAATTCACAGAACCTCCAAAGAACAGAGATGTAATGAGAAGTGGGCACCGTTGGGAAATGATTAGTTTACGTGTACGTAGATATTTGAAATATTTTGTTACTAATAGAAGAATTTCCATAACAATTAATAACACAAAATACATTTAAACGTATTTTATTATTACTGGTTAAAGTAAAGTAAAGTAAAATAAAGTATTGTTTATTTGCATGAATATAGGTGTTACATAAGATGTTACATTAAAATGTCAATAAATAAAAAAAAAAACACTATATTCTACCATGCAGGCATGCAAATATTATTATCTAATTACAATTATGTCACTATCAGTATAAAATTAAGATCATCAAATATTATTAATTATATATTATATTATTTCTAGTCAAAATTTTCGTCTAGGAACTCTTGCAAACTATAGTAGCATTTGCCTATTAGTAGGTAATTTCCTTAATGTTAGTTTGTACAAATGTGTATTATCTATATTTCTAATGCATTTAGGTAGCTTATTATATATTTTCGGAGCCATACCAAATATGCTCTTGCTAAACAGGGTGGTTGAGCGGACCGGAGCACACAATTTAGTGTCTCTTTTACTTCTAAGTTTATTGAACATGTTTAAATTAGACCTGAAATACAGCAGTTTCAAAGATATAAAGTGATGGTAGGGTCAACACATTATATTTTTTAAAGTGTGGCACACAGCTGTCTGTTTGCTTCAGTTTACATATTGCCCTTATGCAACGTTTCTGCGCTTTAAATGCCATCTCTTTGTGAGTCGAGTTTCCCCAGAATATTATGCCATATCTTAGTGTAGAGGCCACAAATGCATGATATACTGCTAATAGGGCAGATAGACTGGCTATTTTAGCAAGCATGTATAGAGCATAGGAAAACTGACTAACTTTTTTACAAATTTGTTCTATCTGTGGCTTCCATGTTAAATGAGCGTCAATGTTTAGTCCTAAGAATTTTGTTTCATTTACTTCGTTAATTTTTTCATCATTATATTGAATGTCAAGTTTCTTATGTATTTTATTGTAATTGTTGGTAAATGTCATAATATGTGTTTTACTAAGATTGATAACAAGATTATTATGTTCAAGCCAATCGATAATAGTTCGTAGAGAGTTATTTATTTCAGTTTCATAGTTGTTTGGGTTTTGACATTCAGCAATCAAGGTGCTGTCATCCGCAAATAGGACCATAGGATGTGACACTGATTTAGGCAGATCATTTATATAAATGAGGAACAGTAATGGCCCTAATACACTACCTTGCGGTACACCATATTGCACTGTTCTAGGTTGTGAAGAATAATGAATTTCTGTTTTAGTTTTATGACATATTTTTGAGACCTGCGTTAGTTGTTGTCTGTTGTTTAGATAGCTTTTAATGAGTTCATGTGCATTACCTCGGATGCCATACATATAAAGCTTTTTCATTAGTATATTGTGGTCAACAAAGTCGAATGCTTTGGTCATATCCATATACATGGCCGTTTAACTTTTGCAGTTTATTAATGGTAACTTACCAGGCATAAGCATGTGTCAATCTAACGTCATAGGACTTCATGGTATATTTTATAAAGTACCTATAGCTAAATATTTCAAGATGATCATTACCTACATAAAATTCAAGTAAATATAATAGGTAGTACCTTAATAAATGCACTCACGAGCGAGAGTGGAACTTTTTAATTGCTCGTCAGTGTACATGGTAACTAGGGAATACAAGCCCGGTCATTTTCCAGTCCCGAAATTTTTGGGATTGACAAAAAAAGATAAATTAAATGGATAAGAACCCAGACCCAGGTCACATATTTATTTTATTTAATAATGTGTGTGTACCAAAATAGCATGAAGATGTCAATACCTGCAGAATCACACACGGAAAGCGATATTTCAAAAATAGTTAAGCAAGAAATTAACTTATTTGAGGCTACAGGTTCTACTCGAGGTTACAATCTTGAAAGAGCTTATAACTGATTACTATACCTCCAACATCTGTCGAGGCCGAATGAGCTTTTTCAGCTGCTGCAAATATGTGTAACAAATTGAGAAGCAGGCTTGGCGACGAAACTTTGGATGCCTTATTGTTCCTAAGATCATACTTTCGCAACAAATGAAAGTTAATAGAGAGGTTGAGAAATATGACTTTTTAGTTGTGTTATTAATGGTTAAGTTAAAAGAAGTTCCTATTTTTGTTTATTTAGAATAAGTGACACTTAAATTATAATAAATAAATACATTGTATTGTACAGATTGTACTAGATATAAAGAGAGAGAGAGAGAATTGCAAATATTACCAAACATAGAAGTTCCTATCTTTATTTTAAGATAATTATGATACATTTTGTGTAAGATGATTAACAAAATGTATAATTTTAAGTAATTGTTTATATTTTTTTAAGAAGTATATTTTTTGTTTAACTAAGTATCGTCTGACAAAGTTAAATTATAAAAACGATGTCTCCAATAAACCTATAAACTTTAATTCGTTAGACGTATTTTTGTTTGTGACCCTGATCCCGGGACTATCCCGGGATCCCGTGATTGTCTTCATCCAGTCCCGAAATCCCGGGATCCCAAATAAAGGCCGAGATTGTATTCCCTAATGGTAACTCTACATCTTCAACTTCATTAATTGTTAAGAGGCGGGTGTGGGGCTTGGTCGCAGCAGCCTACGAGAGCGCCGTATGAATGTTTCATATATTAATTGTCCAAGTTCCAAAGTGCGCCAGATATTTTGATTAACTTTGAAAGAGGTTAGTCCTGGTTGGAGAGGTTACTACACGAAGCAATGAATGAAGAATGTGTGAATATAAATGTTATTGCAAGCTGTAGCTGTATTGGGTTAAATTCAATAACAGTATGTACAAGACTTGGAATAGTGGAGAGTGAAATCAAAGCCATAAAATGTAAGCGTCCTTATGATGTATCGTATTTCCAAAAGACCTGATATTATGTTATTATAGGTTCAGAGAACTCTCTAACAGTTATTGTTTTGATATTACATCACTTCAGTTATATGAGTAAATACACAAGATTCCATCTAATAATGCGGCACACTTTGGTTGTTAAACAATTAAAACCCCACCTTTCTCAAACCCGACTAACATAAAAATCATAACGCAAAAACCCTCCAAAAATTATAATTTCATTAATTGCTTTCCTCTTTCAACACGGAATTCTTTGCTGACACCTAATTGGTCGGCGTCGACGTCATTAGCTCTGATTGGCTGTCGATACTGAGAGCCTTGTCGTGTTCAACGGATGAAGTCATTTATAAAGCAAGCCATTGTTTAATTGATGGATCATTATATCGGCTCTGCGGTAAATGCGATATTTTGCTGACGTTCATGAATATGAATGAATAAACACTCGTGCGTATTATTTGAGCGGTAGGCAGAGGTGCATTGCTGCACTAATTTTTTAGTGGTTTTTGCATTTTTATTTTCTCTTTTCTTGCAGTAAGAGGGGTGATAGTGGTAGGTGCATGGTTTAACAGTTCAACCCTGAATTGGCAATGGATATAGGTATGGATCCCGCCTAGGTTTTGAACTTTAACCCCTTGAGTTAGATTTTTTTAATGGCTGATTAAGGTTTAACCACGATTCCACCAAGTATTTTCAAGAAATCTACTACATATCTACAAAACAAGGTTGTTTAAAAACCGTATTTTATTTCTAACATTAAAAGTCAGAGAGTGACATGAAAACCTAGTTTAATGTCACTAAAATATGCAAACATTTTCTATTTATACACGCTTATAATCTGTATAGAGGAGCTGAAGAGAGTTAACTGTGATTTTGTGAAAATATTGTAGGTAGATGTAGACTGTCTATGTGTCTATTCATCTGTAATATACATTTTAACCCCCTTATTCATAGAGAAGTTACAATACGTTTTAACTAATAAACTGTTTTGTCCCTCTCCGACAAAGAACAATTTGTTTCTTGACAGAGAGGGACAAAACAGTTTATTAGTTAAAACGTATTGTAACTTTTCTATGAATAAGGGGGTTAGTGTATAATAGTGTATTAATTGTTGCCCGTGAGCTTCGTTTTGGCTCAGAAATTTCCCGTGCAAATCCCTAGATAAAAAATAGCCTGTACATATGTGTTGAAAGGTATTACCAAAATATGGCCAAAACAACCAGCGTAGGCGGACAAACTTATGCATTATGGTTGAGTTTCGGACAAAGCATTATAGGTTCAATCCACTGCAAATACCTTCCTCTATCACCCATTTAAATGATGTATTCTTATCCTAACTTAGGAATCAGCCTGTATATTTGCAATATACACTAGATAAACAGTTACTTCTGAATCTTATTTTATGACATATTCCCGCAGGAAATCAAAACCTATTATGCACAAAAAATACATAATTCCTACATTTCTAAAATAAATTTAAGTAAACATTACATTCGAAATCCAGTCATCAATACCAGCCGACCGTTGATGAGGAAAACAAAGGAAACAAAACACGACATTAATTTCTAACTACCAGAGTAAAAAATTCAAATTAAGAATTTCGTGTTCAATATTCAAAATGGCAGCAACTGTCACTATTATCTGTCGCGGTCCGACTGTTGTGTCACCGTGCGATGACCTATTTGCGTTCTATTTCTGAACTTGAATTTCAGACGAGGGTACACTGGCTTACTGACGGAGTTTCGGACGCCCCCCAGAAGGTAATAATAATTTTATGTAGAGTAAAAATTTCATGACGATTTCAGGGAAACTGGAACAAACCTTATGTCTTTATGCAGTGGATATGAATATCTTTATACCGTCAATGAAATTGAAAAAGGTGTATAAAAACGAAGTTTAGGATTTTAATTCAATTTAATCACCTCTGCAATATTTAAATTTTTAACGATTTGCATAGGTTACATTTTTTATTATTTATTTTTATTAGGTATGTACTGTTTATTGACTCTACTCAATACGTTTTGTTTGATATTTCTGCAGTTCCAGACTTTCTTTTTTCGATTATTCCTAAAATTTAAATATATTTTTGAATGAACCTCTATACTTCTGGAATGTGAAAAAAATTACAAAATAATACGTCTGACTGATTTAGAAGCGGTGCGTCTGAAATGGAATTTGATGTTAATTAGTGACACGGCGGCGACGCTGGAAATACTCTTGATGGAAATAGATTACGCACGGCTATGGAAAAAATACACTCTGCTGTTGAACAGAGGGTAATCACTAGTATCACAAGTTAGTACTTATGTTTATGATTATGTTAGTATTTAGGTATCTTAGGATTAAAATGGGTCTTTAATGAAAAAAAAAATATATATATATATATATATATATAATTTGTTTTTCCTTGAAAACTTCCGCCCGATCATTTTTGTCAGTTTAATATATTTTCTACTGTCAGATAAAAGTTTTTTAAGGAATCATTTTGAACATCAAAATTATTCCTTCACGACATGAATGATGTTGTGTTCAGCAGAGACAGCTAAAATCTGATTTCCGTAATTAGGTACATATATCTAAAATGTATAAAAACATGAGGTAATCGCTACAACAATACCAACTTAGAACGAGAGTAAATTCCGGAATAAGTGGAAAGTGGTTCCAGCAATAAAGTTGTACAGCCAAATGGGCTTACGCACTTTAGGCCTGAACTTACAAATGTCAAAGTTTCACCGGAATAAAAACCGTAGCAACATTTTGGAACATACCTACTTACAGTAGGGTTACTCTATACTGACGAACGAACGGGAGCAGTCGTGCCATCGGAACTTTTAATACAAATAGAGGCTCGTGCAGCAGCGCGACTCTAAACATCGTTTTCGTCATATACAGGATGTTGCAAAAAGGGTATACTAAGCCCAAAAATAAAATGAGAATTTAAAAATTCGCGAAAATTCTGATTTCATTTTTGGGCTTAGTATACCATGCTGCATATGTAGATTTCGGCATAGTATACCCTTTTTGCAACACCCTGTAGAGTGACCCCTCAGTGACGCCATGAGCCTACGGAGTGACGTGGATTAAGTTTCAAAAGTTTGAACTGGCAGCACGCTAGCGTGACTTGAGCGTGACCAAACTTTTTGACAGAATGCTTTTTTCGGCGACGACGCGACGTGACGGTTTTGTCTCTGTTTTGAAGTAATTTTAAGAAATAAAGAGATCAGCCTTATTATAATTTCTATGTATTTCCTGGAAATAAACATACAAACTACAAATAATATGGAAGCTGAAGAATATTTATTCGTACCTATTTGGACTTTCGGATATCTGAACTAGTCTGTAACTAGAATAATTTGTTTTATATTTGAGGTTTTTTTAATCATTTATCAAAAGTTTCAGTAAGCCATATTCTATAGTCTTCCAGAAGCAATAAAGTGATAGAACTACCGAACTATAAATATGTTCCGAAGTGAAGCACTTACAGTAAAGTACTGGCAAGTTTTAGGCTGAGACCAGAAACTTGGGTTTAGTTTAAAGCCCTGCTGTGTACATTATGGTTATGTCGTCCAGATAGCTAACGGGTGTAGTTTCAACTACGAAGTTTAGGATACATTCTGACGTTTATATGAAACAAGTATTCAGAACAATAATTAATAAACGCACGGTATACAGTATACATGCATAATATACAATACAACTTTGTTAAGTACATCATACTGTAATATTTCTTTGGTTAAAACGTTCCTCAAGCTCATAGTAAATACAAATTGTTAGTTTTAAAATTAAACCTGCTTTTCTCTCTGTCCTCTCTGTGCTCTTTAATTTTTAATCGCAATTTATTGATAGATAGATAGATAGATAGATAGATAGATAGATAGATAGATAGATAGATAGATAGATAGAGTACTCTTTATTTGTACACCAAGAAATGATTAACAATTTTACATAGACACTTAACTAGGGTACAAAAGGCGGTCTTATCGCTTATAGCGATCTCTTCCAGACAACCTTTGGATGGATGGACTAGAGATATAAAAGGGGTACAGTGTACTTACTCAAGGAATATATTATAATTTAAGTTATTATTATCTACTACACACTAAATATAAGCAAAAAATAAATAAAAAATACACACAAGTACATACGCCTACTACATGTATTATAATACACAATTATATACAATATAATACATATATAAATATATACAAACACATATATACATATACATACATACATCATATACATACACATACATATCATACATATTATACCTACATACATGATTTTTAATACATATTTAATGATCTGATAACAGCTAAATAGTTGATTTAAGGTAGTGTTCCTTCACCATTCTCTTAAAGGTTTCCAGAGTTGGTGCTTGTCGGATTTTTGAAGGAAGATCATTCCACAAAGTGATAGCGCGTACTGTGTAAGAAGCACTGAAGAATTTAGTGGTATTAGGAGGGATATTAAGGCGGAGATTGTGGGTAGAGCGCAGTGTCAGGTTGTGAGATTCACAACGAAGCTGAAAGCGTTCTTTTAAGTAAGCGGGGTATGTTGGGTTAAAGAGTATGGAATATAAAAGTGAAAGAATGTGGGCATTGCGACGAAGACGAATAGGGAGCCACTTGAGTTTCGCGCGAAAGTCGGAAACATGGTCATATTTGCGTAAGCCAAATATAAACCGTATAGAAAAATTTTGGAGTCGCTCAAGCTTATTTAACTGCTCCTCAGTTAAATCTGGATAGCAAGAATCGGCATAATCTAAAATAGGTAGAAGTAAAGACTGAGAAAGCTCAATTTTGGTGGAAGTGGGCAAGAAATTCCGCAATCTGCGAAGTGAACCTGCTGAAGCAAACATCTTTCTACTAACTACTTCCAGCTGCTTTTTCCATGTCATGGATCTGTCCAGATACACCCCCAAGTTTTTAACTTCTTTACTCCACTCTATATGTACACCATCAAAAATAACTGGTGGAAGGGAATCGAAGTCAATCATGGAAATAAATCTAGGGCTGCCAAGAATGATCACCTGGGTTTTAGTCGGATTGACTCTTAGGCCGAAGTCACTGCTCCACGTCAAAATATGTTCTAGGTCAGTATTTGTTCTGTTGATTGCAACAAAGAGATCTGATAAAGGCGCATGGCTGTATATTTGTAGATCATCTGCATAAAGGTGGTAGGAAGAAGATAAGTGATTAGAAATACTGTTAATAAATATGGCAAAGAGAAGAGGGGACAACACGCCACCTTGCGGGACTCCGGCCGTTGTGCTGCACCATAGAGAGAATGACTCCTCAATACGGATTTGCTGCCGGCGCCCGTGCAAGTAACTATGAAACCAGTCATTTACCGTTGGAGATACATTAAGAGAGCGCAATATCCCCAATAGTATGTCATAATCGACTGTATTGAAGGCATTGCTAAAATCGAGTAGTGACAGCACCGTCAGCTCACCATTCTCCATACCCTGACGAACGTCGTCAGTGATTTTCACTAAGGCCGTTACAGTGCTATGTCCCGGGCGGAACCCAGATTGGTACGGATTCATTAAGTTGTTTCGCACTAGGAATGCATTCAGCTGGTAATGGACCAGACGTTCGAGTACCTTGGAAAGGAAGGGAAGGATGGAAATAGGACGGAAGTCAGCAAGAGATGGATTGGATTTCTTGGGCAAGGGAGTGACTTGAGCATCTTTCCAAGCGGATGGGAATGTTTTAGAGGAAATGGAATAGTTAAGGATGTGTGTGATTACTGGGAGGATTATGTCAAGAATAGGAAGAACCATGTTCCGACTGATACTGTCAGTACCGATCGCATTCGATGTGATATGTAGTATGCTCTTCTTAACGTCACAATCGGTAAAGTCACTGAAGTTAAATAAGGAAATGTCAGGAGTTGGTTGAGATGAAAGAAAATTCAGTGTGTTGTGTTTAGTAGCACTATTCATGGCCACAGAGGATGTGAAATGCTGGTTAAGACAGTTAATGTCTATGTCCTTGGGAATAGAATCAGAACGAGATCTACCAACTCCTAGCGACCTGAGGAAATTCCAGACTTTAGCTGGGTCACCGTTTTGAACCGATTCGTGAATATGGCGTCGTTGTGCATCCCTACACACCTTATTGCAGTGATTACGTATAGCAGTGTATTTCTGCCTATTTCTGTCAGATGAGCTACACTTAAACCTAGATTTGGCTGCAGCTTTTTGGCTAATGAGTTGCTTAATTTCATCAGTTAGCCAAGGAGCAGGAAGATGTTTAATTTTAACTGCTCTCACAGGCGCATGGATATCATACAGCTGGATGATTAATGAGTTGAAGATATTAATCTTTGCATCCATCGTATCAGCACTATAGACAGTGTCCCAAGCTAAGTTTTTCGCATCACTGCAAAGATTCTCCAGCACCATTCCACCAAAATTGCGCTGAAGAAGAGTTTTAGGTTTGGATTTGGGGGGACGAATTTTATAGGATACGTAAATTAAATCGTGATAAGAGAATTGATCAGCCCCAAATTGACCGTGCTTAGCTACATGTTGAGGAGATGACACTAATATTAAGTCTAAGAGGGTAGGGATACAATTGGGAAAATGATGCGTGGCACCGAGGGGAAGTACGGATAAGTTGCTGGCTTTTGTAGCTGACATAAGAGAAGAGGACCGACTGTCATTCCTGAGTAAACAGGTATTGAAGTCTCCCATAACTAAAACGTGCCGAAAATCAGGAGTTAAGTCTTCTAGGAGCTTTTCGAAAGAATGGAAGAAATTGTTATGCATGGACGGATTATAATATACTCCAAGCAAGGTTTTAGTATGGGACAGAGTGACCTCAATTAAAAGATGCTCACCTGCATTGACAGGGGGGGGCTGGGTTGACATACTTACAATTGAGTAGGGAATATGAGGGCGCAGGTATATGGCAACTCCTCCACCACGAAAACCAATGCGGTCATTTCTGATAAGGATGAAGCCAGGTAAAGAATAGGAAGTAGACGGGTGACATGGTTTGAGCCAAGACTCCGAAACCAGTATCGCATGGATGTTTTTGTCGTCAAATGTAGCTAACATATCAGGATAATGACTTGGAATGCTCTGGGCGTTTATGTGTACTACATTAAAGTTATTCCTAAAATCTGTAAATGTAGATTTTAGGGTGTCTGATACTGTGGGGATACTTTGGAAGCTATCATCGGATGAGGAACAAGAATCAAACTGGAATTCACTATTACTACTACTGTCATCATCAGAAATCATTAAGTTCTAAATATAATATACCTAATAAAATAAATATTATAATTATAACAGCTAAATACTTTATATAATGTGTAACACAATAAATAATGTGTATGTATAATATATGTGAAGCGTTTTGGTACTGTTTGGTACTTTATTTAATTAAATACCCAACCATCTGCCAGTTTCTGAACTATACTAACTAATAAAGCAATTTCTAAACGCAGAGAAAATACAAGAAAAAGTAATAAACAGCAAAAACTAAACAATTTATTGAATTAATTGTTTATAGTATTTGGATAAAAATATAAAAATACCTCATATAAAAGCGCTGTTGGTCAGCTGGTAAAAATATGCGCCATACACTGAACGAGAGTAGAACCCGGTACGTTTTTCAACTTTAAATCGAGTCCGTATATTTCAACGCCGTTTTAACTGTATAACAATTTGACGGCTTTTTCAAACTGACTTTTGGAGCCGACTTAAAATGCAGCGCCATTTGAAATCCTGCATTTGATTTACCGCTGTACGCGAAAATGCCTTTATTTTTATGTATAGGTATATATCATACAGTGGTTTGAGTTTTTGTGAAATTTCGGATAAATATTGAACCGTTGCTTCGTTTTAAGCTTTTTTTAACCGTCTATATGTATGAAATTAAGAACCTATATATCACAACAATTTTATGGTAACCTGGACCTGATCTGATGATGGAAACGGAAGTGAGAAGTAAGTGAATCTATTTTCATCGGTACCTATATTTAACGTAAGGTAGAACTGAACACGAAAAAGTGTTGCATTTTGTTTTCTATTTTCATACCATAAAAAACAATCAATTTTATTTGTCAAGACATTGCAAAATCAATACCTAAATAAATTCATTTTTGCGATGAACACAGCGCCCAGTGATTGCTTCTAGAAGCTAGGTATTCCAGCTACAAGGTAAAAAGCCGTTTCCTTTGAAGTCACATAAAAATATACTCGTATTGCCTCCAATCTTTAACTTTTAATGGAGTTGATAAAACATATTCTTGGTAATACCCTTGTTTGCCAACTCATGTAGAACGAAATATGTATTAGGGAAATTATGTTCGCAAAACATCTTGTCATACAATTTTCGATCCTATTACATATGGATATAAGGTAAGTTAGCGTGTAACTTGGTTACAGACATAACATATTTTGCTCTGCTGAGAACTTTTTTGATAGATTAGGGTGAGGTGAGGTTAGTAGGGCAGCCTGGTTCAGACTGGTCTAAGTTATTTTTAAACCTCAACTCGAAAATACAAATGTTTGAAGCGATTGTCACACCAATATGCTCGTGGGTTTGACAATATGCTGTAACAAACAGGAGAGCGTGTTTGACGTTTAGTTCGTAAGAGGATAATACTAGAACATATCTTGTTCTGTTACAAGTAAATCTATTTATTCACCTTACAAGTCCATAAAAAGCCCTATTCTATTCTCTGTGAGGGTGTAAGTACCTGCACCTGGCTCTCTCGAGTGGAACCTTTGTGCATATCCCCAAGGTCTAAACTGCCTTCCTAAGCTTGGACCATTTCCCACCACGCTGGTCCACTGCGGGTTGGTGGGTTCACATATCTAGATGTGCTAGATCTAGATATGCAGGTTTCCTCACGATGTTTCCTTCACCGTAAGAGCGATGGTATACATTGTACTTAAGTTAAAAGAACTCATTGGTACATGTCAGCGCCGGGATTCGAACCCGCATCTCTTGATTGAGAAGCGGGCGCTCACCCGACTGAGCTACCACCGCCCTATTACACATAATCATTCCAACCAAACCGAACCTAATAGC
Source organism: Plutella xylostella (assembly GCF_932276165.1). Taxonomy (NCBI): domain Eukaryota; kingdom Metazoa; phylum Arthropoda; class Insecta; order Lepidoptera; family Plutellidae; genus Plutella; species Plutella xylostella. Next base: position 9,552,037 of record NC_064003.1, read on the forward strand.
AAGAGTTGTAAACCGGCACGTGGTTGGTCCTTATCACCGCACTGACGGCACCAATTGATATTCCAGCCCATTCAGCGTCTAGCGCTGTCTGTGCTACGCTTTATCGCTGAAGTCACTTTCAATTTTCATTCTGAAGCGCTTTATAGTTCTGTGTGAGCGTGACGCGCATAAAAAGGGCGAATCTTCTCGGGTGTCTTTGCCATACTCTATGTTATTATGTAGTGAGCAGGTATACTGAGGTCTTGAGGTGTCCTGAAGTAATAAAAGCTTCTCTGTAGTAGAAAGGGTTCTCGGATAGAAATTTCACCAGTGCTGTGATAGGACGTTGCATTGCAGTCTTTGGGTAATCTTTAAAGTTATGATAGTTGGTTTGGTCACCTTTATATAGGTAGGTACATCGGTTACTAAGTTTTTTTGGAGGTAAAGAGATTCGTTGAAGGATTAAATCGTTGGTTGGGTTACCTATTTGAACAGAACAGAAAAATACAATTTATTTGTAGGTAAGTACTATCTTTCCTAAATAAACAAAGTGATTTGTTAAGTACATAAAAATATTAGCCAATATTAGGTACTTTGTTAAAAGTATATAATAAGGCAGTTTATATCTAAAAGATATGTAAAATGTCGTCAAAATTTTGCGAAAGCCCTCGCAGACATATAATAAAATATAGACAATAATGAAAAGAGTTCAACGATCCGTAAACTTCAGCACTTCCTATAAATAACGCTCCTTCATCCAATAGAAAATTTAAAGCAAACAGGAAGATATAGCAGACCATCAATTCAATTAAGAAACGAACACAATCCCCGTCCGACCTTTAAGTACGCGCCACTTCCTTTCCAACAATTAAACTGCATTCGCGCACCGTAAAGCATTCCAATAAAATTCCACTCGCCTGAGCGGGAACAAAAAAGAGAAAAATAACGTATGACGATAATAACTTTGAGTGCTGACACTAAATCACTGCGTATGGCAGAAGCTAATGGAAACTGGCCGATTTAATCGCGCTTACATTTCGGAATTCAAAAGTTATGGCGTATTTTAGCGAAAACGCTCGGTAACAAAAGTGCGTCCATTTTTCAGGTCTTTGTGACGGATGAACTTTTTTATTAACGACTTGAACAGGGCCAAGCGCGGGCGTCAAGTGGGAACAGTTGAAGTAGGTCAGTGTAGTGATATGTGTGTGTGTGTGTGTGTTTGACAGCTCATAACCACAATATCTATATTGAACTGTCAAGCGGAAAGATGTGGAAATACACCTATGTGTTAAAAATATATTATATATGTTTCAAAAGTGGTAGGTATAGACCAGGCAGTGGAGTGACTCAATTCGCCAGTCTGACCAATTTTCGATCCATGACGTTTAGAAAAAACAACTACACAATATATACGTTGGTCCTAACCTAACCCACGTATATTCGGACATTGTGAAATATTATATGTTAAATATTGTTATTTTTTTTTCATTTTTAAATTTCGAAGACCACCAACGAACATTACTGCATCGCATTCCATATTCAAACTGCAAATCGTATTCTTATTGTGCAATGAATATGACAATAGCGTCGCCTCATTACATAAAACAGGCACGGCGAGACATTCGCAGTAATTGGAATTATAGTCCGTATTTCTACAGTTTTTATGTCTATTTCTCCGTACCGAGACGCTGTTTCGAATAACTCCTAGTTATACAGGGTATCCATAAGTCCAAAGTAGGTATATAGATTAAATATTACTGTTTTCAGGAATTTATGGTTCTAAAAATGCAAAAATGTATATTTTTTGACACCTTTAAATGTAAGTATTATATTGTAATAAATAAATAAATTATTATTTATCACTTTCATTTTCGATTCATACTTTCATAGACACCCTGTATAGTTTCATCATCATCGTTATTATGGCTTCTCTAATATCTTAGTCCGATGCGTATAGAATGCTGATAAAAGATAGAGAGATTTGCAATGACAAGTTATTTATGAAACTACCTAAGCAATTTTCCTATTTCCAATATTATGAAAACCTTCAGTCTTCAACCTACCTATTTATTTACAATTAATTACTTTTCCCTTCAAGGGATTCATTAATTAAGACGTTTTATGTTTACCGAAAGTATCAGATACCTTTTCAGATAATTTGAGTTAAAAAGGATGTTTGCAGTCCGCTCCATGGCCACTTCAAGAAAAATCCGTTTTTATAACAACTCAATAGCAGATTTTTTATAAGTATGCAATCAATGATTATCAAAATTAGTGCTAGGCCTTCAGATTGACTAGTTTTTGTCACTGACACGCAAAAAAACTCGAATTCCCACGGGAACACCTTTTAGTTAACTAACTAAATGTGTTAAAATCTTTCGTTATTGCAAATCTACCCCGTAGCAGTAAAAAATGTTTTGTGCTACAACAATCGCCAGGCAATGAACTCAAAATGATAACAATTTATCATCTTGTCGCCATTATTAATGAATGAAAGTATATCCACGGGAGACGATTGTTTGTAACACGCTACCGGAAATATTATACAGGGTGTTGCAAAAATAGCATAGTTAGTTATTCTGAACCACTAGGGAGTTATTCTACAAAGGCAAAAAGGCCTTTTTCGGACGGAGAGCATAGTTTTATAAATCAAAAATATGATTCTTGTATAAAATATGTTGTTTGTTGTATGAATAAACAAGCATTTTACTTAGATTTTGACGACTTTTGAAAATTTTGAAAAAAATATATATTTTTGTGCTATAATAGACCATTATTGCTTTTCTCAAAAGGCCTGTTAATTTTGCAAAATAAGTCAATTGTACCTAATATCTACCTACGTGTATTTGCATCACAAGGAAATTAAATTCAATTAACTGGACGCGAGAACCTCCCTAGGTATTCGCCGATGACTACCCCTTATCGGTTTCAACCATAAACATAATTATCTACCTAATATACCTACTACAAATAAAATGTTATGGAATTTCAATCCGAACTCTACTTCATTAGGCTACAAAATTCTAACGGAACTCCTAGTAGGTACTACACATGTAATTTAATTAGTAACCTAATATTTATGAAGTACCTACCGTAGCTACGGGCCACGCCGGTTTTCGTCGGCGAAATTCTCAGAATAATAATTTTCTCCCGCTTGGTAAAATTTGTCGAACATGAACGGCAGCAAAATGGAATGCTAAACGACCATAAGTTTCGGAAAAATATCCACCTATGAGAATCATTCATGTTATGAGTTTGCCCCTGAATTCATAGAAGAGGCTTGCAAATGTGTTAGACCGATAGTCAAATTAAAGGGCCTTACCACAAAAATTAAGACTGTATGGTCATCGCACATATAAGCGTAATATAAATTTATTTTATCAACCAGTAGAACGCGAGCTCGCGAACGTTGGTTGACAGACGAAAAAAGACGACCCCTTTACTTTACACTTATAAGTATATCTATGTGCTGAGACCCTTATACAGGTCTTTAGTGCTTTAAACGCCTTATAGATCTGTCAAATTTTGTTTTGAAACTTTTTAAACAATGTTTAAACTTTTGTATCGAGCTGACGCTATTATAGGTAGCCTCTGGCAAACTGACATTTGGTGCACTAGGCCCGCTCCATACTCTCTACGACAGCTTTTGTTTTGGGTCCCGACAAAATTATCCTAACTTCCTAACTAATATTATAAATGCGAAAGTAACTGTGTCTGTCTGTCTGTCTGTCTGTCTGTCTGTCTGTTACTCTTTCACGCCAAAACTACTGAACGGATTTGAATGAAATTTGGTATACATACGGTCTAGACCCTGGGAAAGAACATAGGCTACTTTTTATCCCGGAATTTCCACGGGAAAACTTTTTAAGGCGAAGCGAAGCGCGCGGGAACAGCTAGTTCACTATAAAACTACTGGCGAGCTATGCCGAATAGGGCCATCACACACAGTATTCGCTACGTCTCGTGTAGATTTGTTGAGAGTGCTTTAATAAAGTTTACATAAATAACAGAAATGTTAAAATCCAGTAACTTTTTCTAAATATTTTTCAGCTTCTGCTTTTCAAAATGTGTATGTATTGTTATTTAAGTGTAAAATATTATTATTAATTATGTATAAGCACATTATCTTTACATTGTATATACTATATTTATGCAGATTATCTCAAAGTATATTATAATAATACCTACAATAATATGTTACTATGTTTTCTTCGTAATTTATTTTATTTTAGTATTCAATGCAGGAAGACTCTTAGTAAAAGGAAAAGCCGAAATAAAACTTTGGAGGAAGTTTTCTTTTTGTTTGACTATGAAATTAGGATGAATACATTCCTCTACAATGTTTGGAACTTATTTTGCAGAATAAATATGACTGCTTTAAACATGAATATTTTAGTGTTTTCTTGTTTAGGTATGCAGTTAAGTATACGTATGGACATAACTAGATATGATTCTATTCTATTTTATTCCTACCACGATGTTCTGAAATGTACAGTTTGGAGATACAGTCAGCAAAACCATACAATCATAATTATTATTTTTACCGTCATCTCTACTGCCACTCTAGTAGATAATTGAGATAGCGACACCATAGTGGGTGTTGGAACTGCGACACTATTGCTAATGCAATTACATTGAATTTCGCCTGACTCATTCTCTGGAGTGTGTGAAATAGTAATTACAAGCTCTCTTGTGGCCTTATATTTCATTAGGGAAATGTTCACCGAATTTACCTTTGCTTTGAGTTATTGTTGAAGTTAATTATGAAGGTAGACGGAATGCTTACGTGAATTTCTATACAATTTATTATAGTTAAGTATTATGAACTTACAAATTATCTAAAATGTGTTAAAAAAAAGATATTATAGTAGTTTTAAAATATGTCAATCACAATTAACAAATTAATGTTGTACCTACTTATCTAAATTGAAAAGAAAAATATTATCAAAATTTGAGGATAATTTTATTTTTGGTTTCAAAGTAAACCGCCATAACATTACCGCATCACTGAAATATTCAGGAGCAAAATAAACAAGTGATTAATTCAAAACATAAACCTTATTATGATCCAATCCATCGAACAACGCTCACACCTAATTTAAATTCAGGTACCGACAGCAACAGCATTCGACTGCCAAACAGAATATCCAGTTACCTTTCATCCACCTGAAATAAGCAGCAATGCACTCACCGTGAGGAAAAGTCGCCTACATAATATCCGTTCGTTTTTTGCACACCGTACTTGAACATGCACAGTCTAATTCAGTCCGTAACTGTAGAATCGTTAAGTGCACGATTTCATCAATTTTTCATTAAGGAAAAAATACGATATATTTTCGCCGGGATAACTGGGAGCACGGGACACGACCACGGCGCTCGAGGGTTCGAGCAAAACTGGGATATTTAGCCGAGCCGAGCTTCAGCTGAAGTGGAAAGAGAGGGGGGTATAGGTGCGAGCGAGACAACACTGTGCAGAGGTGCGCAGGGAAAATTAAATGTTTATGTGGAATACGTGTAGTGAGATAGGGTTTTTACAGGTTTTTTTTTGACGCTGAGTTTAAAGTATATAGAGAGGGTAATTTTATAACCCGTGTGGTAGCTCATATTAGTTTATTAACAAAGGTTTTTCTAGGACTATCTGAAAAAGCGAGGCAATACCGACGGTCGCTTTCATTCGGAGGTAAAAAGGACCCCGTCTCAATTAGGATCACTGTATTGAAAATGTAATAAAGTGAAGTGCTTAAATTAGATGGGAACGTTTTTAACTAAACTTAATAAAATGATAAAGTGGTTAACGGTTCTGAAGAATTCAATAAAGGCTCTCTTGCGTCAGCAATAAATATTATAGCTAAATAAAAATTTCACTAATTTTAATAATTCTAATACAAATAACTTGTTTTTATTGTTGAGTATTTATTCAAAATAATAATTTTAATCACATGTATAGGTAGAAATCTATCCTATCAGTACGCAATTAAGGTACTTAAAAAATCTTCTTATTTTTTCATGCAATACGACATGGAACATAACGTTCACCAAATAATTTTATAATGTTTCACAATAATATAACTAATATATAACTACTTAATATATAACTACTAATAATATAACTACTTAGCAAAGTTGAACTTAATCTTAGATCTAAAAGCTCTATTTAGGTGCCATTACTGAAAATAAAGCTATTCAGGGGGATTTACCAAGAGAGAAATTTTATACTTATAAAATCTAAATAGGGGTTCTCTTGACATTTTGTCTCAAAAGGTTCTAAAGGTATTTCGAATTAAAAGTTCCGACTTGAACCTTTCCTAATTGCGGTATTAAGTTAAAGTATTATTAAGTTGGGATTTAAAAATTAAGCTGTGGCACAACTACAACCGTTTTGAGAGATTACTCACGGTCGGAATTGCTGTTTGAGTTTTGGTGAGTTTTAAGGTACTTTTGTTAATAAACTTTCAAAAATTAAATAACATTAAATGTTGTTTTGTGGGTATAATCTTTACAATATGTTTATTCCCAGGAGAAATTTTGTCCGGTTTAAACTATGAAATTCACGAAGGCAAATTTTTTAAATAAATATTATACTTGAAATATCAGAGCTAATTCAAACAAATATATGTAAGTACGGTCATGTGCAGAGAAACCTGACCCCCCCCCCCCCTCATAGTAACATAATGCTTCTAAGAGGGGTCAGATTTCTCTGCCTTATACTGCACTATGAATTGGTATATATCTATAATACCCTCAGAGTACATAATACCTTTAAGTATTGTTATAACCGGTGCAGTGAAAATTCGCTACCCGCTGGACTATTTTTCATAACCTTGCTAAGAAAACTTTCGATGAAATCGTTTCTCATTTCGTGTTGTTCGCTTAAACTTAGAACATTTTCAATAAACAATCAATCAATTACGCTTAGGTAGTTAATTAATTTAGAGAAAACTTGAAGGGTATTTCGTGGTATTTCCTATCAAATTAATAAGGAAATATTAGATCGTCCCCAACTCTCTAATAGGGGGGGATTTATTCAGTCCTCTTCGCTCGTGACTCGTTATTCAGGTGGTAATGTAATTGCCAATAAATTCTTTTGCTCCCAAAATTAGCACACCTACCATGGAGGCAGGATAAAGGACAAAAAATCTTTTGTATGAAAAAATAATAAAATGTATGGATTTGACTGTCATATGACTCATGCTATAATGATGATACACTTTCCAAGTGAGCTTTTATTTTGAATTACTTCGCCTTATGATCGAAGTACTTCGGTGAAGATTTGAGATTTTATTTGGTACAATGGTTGTAGGTTGAATTTAAAATATTTATCTCGACAGTAAACAAAATGCGAACAGTAGTTAGCTTTGACTCTCGCGTTAGTTGACTCTCCATCAAGTTCGTAACCGTACCTCTTATACATATAGTCTTGAATTTACCTACTCTTTGGTCGAGTCTCATTCCTGCCGTACGACTCCAATGGCCACCAAAACTGACCCCATCCTGTTAGAAGGTCTGCAAATTCATACATATTAATAGAAGTGCGCCTCCGTGCCACGACTTTTTATGACACACATAAAACAGTGTTGCCAACAATGAAAACGAAATAGGTTGGACGCAACCTTTTTGATGTTTTCTTTTTAAAAGCTCATCACTTGATGAGTTGGTCGCAGATGGTATGTTGGTGCTAGAGGTCACTTTAGTCTTGGAAAAAGTTTCGGAGCGCTAGGATACGGCTCTATCTAACTTCGATTGTTCGTTTGTTTGTAAAAAGCTAGAGTAACTCAGTACAAACAACGCAAGGGTTTATTTTTGTTTGCTGTGCTGAAATATTATATTTGGGGTAGGTATGTTACTGTGATGGATGCTAAATGTGCGATGTATATATATATATATATTATGCATGTCTTACGCTTAAATACTATAGGTAATAAGCACTAGAGAAAAAAGTTATTTTTTTTGCCTAACAGAAATAAATCAGCGAATTGCAAATCTTATGCGTTATTTTACCGATAGTCTTTTTTTATTTATTAGGGTAGTATACTTTTTAGCGTTGGACGTCTGAACATGATGGATAACCAGCCTACATCTGTCAAACACCAGATGAGGGTTGCCTCAAGACGGCAATCTTTCAAATATTCTCCAACATCGTAGGTACTTTTCAGATCACAAGGGGATTAACAAAGTGTTATTTCTATATAGGTTGGTTCAGTAGCTTTTTTTGTGAGCTATCGTAAGATTGAAGGCTAAAAGTGGACTAAGGTAACCAAAATAATCTTAAAATCTGCAGGCTGAAGTGGCAATAGGTCGGCCATAATAATTATATGCCGTAGAACCGATGACTGGTGATGTGAACTAAATACTCAGTAATGATAATTTAGACTGTTAAAATGATGCTTATGTTACGAAAAACGCCCCATTAACCGAATTTACGACTACCGATGTAAACAACGCACTTTTACATTTTCAAATCACTGAAAAGCAGCCACTTTTTTCACAAAAGGCTTCATAGGACTTCATACTGAAAGGATATGCCTCTCTGCTGGGTCGCCCCTCATTATCGAAGCCTATGAGCCACGTACGGTCTAAGTGTTCGCTAGTGATGTTCTATGTAGTGGATTATCGATTGTGGTATTTATTTAATTAATAAAAACAGACAATGGACTTTGTTATGATTATGAATAAAGAAAACATACTAAGCCTGAACCTATTTGTTAACACAAACTGTTTCACCAAGGCCTTAAAATCTACCATATATTCAACATTACAATCCTAAATTATCCCCGAGTGCTGTAGATAAATTTTTACCTAAAAATTTCCACAGAAAATAATGTAAAAGTGTTTCGAAGCTCGAATGAAAAAGCTAGTGTTTAAACATATTTTCACTGAACATCGATACTCAAACTATGAATTATTGTAGACGTCGCTTTGGTAAACCCTATTGATATAAGAGTATATAGGTAGGCTCTATTCACTATTACCTGGATTCAAGCATATTAAGTACTCACATAACCTTCTGTAGAAGGGAAAATAGGCCCGAGTCCGAAGTATCTTGAAAAAAACATTCATTTACTATAGGCCTATTTAGATTTTTAATTCTTACTAGAATAAAAAATACAAAAATGTGTTCGGACAAATATATAATTATAGATCTGAGAAAGACATTGAAAAAGCGTTAACTGCAATAGGCTTTTTAAGGGTAGGTACCTACCTAAGCGAAGTTTGCGGGCAGAGTAAATTTTTTACCTATTCGATTCCAAGCAAAAAAATATCGTATAGCCTATTAACCCTTCACCATAATAGCAATAAAATACTCGTCTGTATTAATATTTTTGTTGACTCGTCCAAGTGTAGATTTCCCAACGGGCGGCGGCGCGCAATCGGACAAATTGCGTTGATACGTTGAAGCGTCGCGGCCCGCCGGTGCAAGTGCAATCACCGCGGCTAGATCACTGATGAAATTGCACTCTGTATGAGAACAAATATAGCGTGTTTAACCTTAGACAGGTACAAGTCACCTGCGAGAGTGATAACATCATCGGCCTGTAATCGTCCATTAATTACTGAAAATAGGCCCTGTAAAAGGTGCATCACAACTCTGTTCTCGCCCTTAGTCATCCAACCACTAACTGTCAAAGGTCGTCGGTCCAGCAGGCTGGTGGGCGTCCCACGATGCCTGTACCTGGTCTTCAGTCGTGAATTTTACTGCAACTTACGAAAAATATGTACACTTTTTCTTCTATCATCTGCTCACAAAAGCTTAGTGATAGGTTCCCCTAGAGGCGCAACTATTTATGCAAGAAAACCTAAACTTTTATAGATTTCGACAAATTATCAAACCTGTACTAAACATACTGAATTATTTTTCGATATTTGTCCTGTCTGAATCATCATCGAATAACGCAGTTATCTGATGTTTGAGAATGCGATGCTCATAAGTCATGAGTAAGCAATGGGGGGAGACTTATTTACCTTTCGAAAAACGAAGTTTCAGAGCCCTGCTGTGCTAACCACGACTCTATCTCCATGTAATAAAGGTACCGATTGCACGAAAGCTCTCGTTCTTTATTTTTCCGTCAAGATGGAGTAGCCCTCCTGTATTGAAGTCACGTTGGTCGCAGGAAACTGTCTCATCATTGTTATGAGAAGAATCGGCTGCATACTGTCACGTTTTGCATTTTCTTTGTACACTTAATTAATTTGCATTAACATTGTGTTTGAATTTGCAAGTGCGGACGCAGTGTGGTAGGTCTGATAGGCTAGTATTGCATTCATTGACTTATACTATAGCTCGATAGGAGCAATAAGTAATGAAAAAGTTCCACCAAAAACACAGACTTAAAAACTGAAAACTAAAAAAAAATTAAACTTATTGCGTTCTCCGTAGGTTCCGTAGGCTGTTAAAATAATGTAAGTACTTAAATATTACAAACGGCGTCATTAAGCGGCCTTGTTTAGGAGTAACTTGATGCTATTGCCACTGGTACTTTTTCATTGGTCGCGAATGTACATTTGATAAATCAATCCTATTATTATTATCCATTTACCACGGCCATATGGGTCTCGAAGACGCCGTCAGCGCGCCCCCCCCCCCCCCCCTCCCCTCTTGTCTAAATTAAATTGAATAACATCCGGTAGACTGGAGCATGTGTAGATTTTAAATGAAAAAACTGGGGTGGAAAGGAGCCTCCCTGGAGTGATTAATGAACTGTCCTCATAGCATGCACTTTTATCAATGAATTAAAATACCTAGGTTTGATTAGTGGCTGCTTTCATAAATAACTCAAACTTATAAAAAAAGTTGAAGAAAACATACCTACCTATATAGGTAACTGTTGGGTTTTGACAAGTCCGCGATACACAGGTACCTTATCTGAAAGACCAGATGGGTTAGCACGGGCACAAATAAAACGTGACAAAAGTTTTGCATCGCGTAGCCTCAAGAGTGTGTGCCCCGTTCTAGTTATAGCAACATCTGTTAAATTAAATATAGTAAAAAGAAACTATGACTGCAAGAAACTATGCATACCTATATTAATATGATACATATAGTGAGCCAGGTTGGTCGAAACTCAATTTGACACGGCTGTAATATGTGGCCCCGAGATGCTGACGTGTCGGCCGAGTGTGTCGGCGCTGAGATTGCATTACACGGAGGGTTACTCTATACTGACGAAAAACGAACGTACGAGAGCTGTCGTGCAATCGGCACGTTTAATACAACAAGTCGTGGCTCGCAGCAGCGCTCAGAAACTTAGATTTTTATCATAAAGAGTGAGCCCCGAGCTACCGACCGATAGTGGTAGAGGTGAAAAAATAGGGGTACGTCAGTCTGGGTTAGATACATAATTATATTGAACCAAGCAGAGCACTTAACTTACTTAGGCCCGATTTCACCATTGAAGAATAAGGCTGTAACGATAATTATTAATCTTTAGTAAACAGACCTTATTCTCGGAATAGCCGAGATTCTTCAATGATGAAATGAGGTCTTTAAATTGCATTAGTATTCGTTTACGCGTCACAATTATTTCACAAACGGGTTTAATATTTGTTTGAAAGATTCATAAAAATCGGCATTTGCAAATTACCTAAGACTTCAACAATTATTCCTTACAATCGACGGGGGTTATTAACTTCTTTGCCTCGAGCACACAATATAAATACGACAGAAACTACAAAAGACAATCTTAAATATAATATGTAAACAACTCGTTAATCAGGCACTTTAGCCAAAGCTAGCATCCAATTCCACCACCCTTTCTTACCGGCAGCGTGAATCTTAAGTTTTATCAAAGAAGGGCTATAACGGCTTGATGCAAAGGTGCTTTTATGGTTGGCTAGACTCCACTTGAATTTTCTTTATCTTGGAATCTCTCCGAGACACCCTCCCGTTGCAGGAAATGGCTGGAAATCTTGTTATAACTACGTACGAAGTGAATTTTACGAGCGCGGTGTTATCGATGAATTTTGTGTTTCCTATCGGCAGGCCAATATCCGCATATTACGTACATGAGTGTTGTATTAATTTGTAGGCATGGATTGTGGTACCTACTATATTATAGCACCGAGGAATATGAATTTCTGGGGTATAAATTCTCGGTAAGTGAAATAAAATGCTAGCGCAAAACAACGGAAGGACTAAAATTACCTATTTTAATATTAAAAAAATTGCAGTGTTCTTAGTAAATAAAGCCATAAATCTTCCTAAATACATGGCATGAAATACTTCAAGCTCTTTTAATGCGAACTATTCGCGACAGAATGAATGCCAACAAAACTTTTAACTTTAAATTTCTATTACGCTGCAGCATTTGTATGCGCGGCGAATATTGGACACTCGGGTGTCCACGATTTATGGCATACATGGGACGGGACGGGACGGGACACGGTGCAGCGGGACAGCGTGGGACATCGGACACCGCACGGACAAGTCCGGAGATTAATTGCTGTGTCGCGTCGCCAACCTATTAACTCGTGGTTTACTTTCCATGTCTTTGGACATAGCATATGTAAGCGAACAAAATGAGGCACCTTTATTTGCTGGAATAACATAGTAGTAGTGACTAGTAACTAGGATATGACAGAAAACTATTTTATAATCATTCAATTAAGTTTTTTATTATTGTCAGCTACATTTAGGTGCCTAACTCTAAATTTTATGTAAATTTTATGAAGAAAATTAACTTTAGTAGGCACGGAGCTAATTGGAGCTGAATGTGTACAAATAAGATAAACCCAACATGTACTCTTTATTTGTATCACTAAACATCAAATACAAAATACTTACATCAAATTCACAACTTAAAATGAAGCAGTACAAAAAGGCAGCTATTGCACACCTAATAAAAACCATTCTTTAGCAGACAACCACAGTTTTTTCTTTAATATCAAACCTTTCACTTTAAACGTGGCCGTATATAAAAATCTACAAAGAAAACTGCCAAAACCACGGGCATCGCCAAAAAAGCACGGCCAAAACTCACGTGCGGCTCGGACGCGGGTGTCCAAGATTTACGACTTGTCCGGGACACCCCGGGACAGCCCGGGACAGTCTCGGGACATTCTCGGAGATTAATTGCTCAGTTAGCATAAACACGCGCCGGTCACAGCTGATTCTTAAATCTCTGCCGCGCATAATTTGCTTCGCACCGGGTCGCCTTTAGAAGGGTCACTCTATACTGGCGAAAAAGGGACGAACGAGAGCTGTTGTGCAATTGGCACGTTTAATACAACGAGATAGAGTCGTGGCTCGCGCAGCAGCACACAGAAAGTAAGTTTTTCGTCATAATAGAGTGACCCCCCAGGAGCCGGCTGAGGAATTTGGGAAGCCGTTGTGGTTTTTAGACTTACGCTGTAGTGTCCAACTGTGTTTAATTTTAAGCCATCACAAAGGGTTTTAGGTTTGAATTGTGTGTCAAGTACTATAATTAATTAGGTAGGTATATTCAAATATTTTTTTATTGTCATATTTACTTAAGTTAACTTAGTCTTAATAATGTATTCTTGTTATTTAGTTAAGTTTTCCTATAAAAATAAAATAAAATAAAAAAATAAGTCTATTATATTGAATGGTTAATATATTTATTAGTTTATTTTTAATGTTGGTTGAATTGGATACTTTTTGGAATTCCACGGATAAATTTTCACCCTAATTAGGTAAGTTTTTACGTACAATGCACATATTTATTTTTTAAATTAGTTCCTGAAAAGTCTTTAAAAAATACATTATGAGTGCGTTCGTGTATTAAATTAAGTAGACCCAAGCGAAGAACAGATGATGAGCATTAAACTTGATAAATTGCAGATTTTATAAGTATACGTAAGTGTCTTTGTCTACGATGTTGCGTCGTATTTAGCCGCGTACAGACCTGCCCAACGAACGCCAACGAACGTTTATCGTTGACCTTCGTTGCTGCAATCTGCCCTGTATTTTGTATGATAAATATCCATCGTTGGGATAACCGTTGGCGTTCGTTGGGCGTTCGTTGGCCCGGTCTGTACGCAGCTTTTGAATAATCCAGAATGTAAACAGAAACGCTTGAAGGAATGAATCCGCCCGCTATTCCACTGCTGGAGGGTTACTCTATACTGGCGAAAAATGATGGCTCTATAATGGCTAATGAACGAGAGCTGTCGTGCAAACGCGTTTAAAGCTGCGTACACACCGGGCCAACGAACGCCCAACGAACGCCAACGGTTATCCCAACGATGGATATTTATCATACATAATACAGGGCAGATTCCAGCAACGAAGGCCAACGAAATCCGTTCGTTGGCCTTCGTTGGGCCGGTCTGTACGCAGCTTAATACAACGAATGAACGGCTCGCACAGCAGCGCACTGAAACTTCGTTTTTCGTCATATAGAGTGACTCATCTGGTCATAGCCTCGATCACACCTCTTTCCTCATTATCCAGCCACTACCAGCTACCAGCCAAGTACTCGTACTGTATGTTAGGCATCACCCGTTTTACATAAAACATGGCTTAGAATATATACCTGCTGATCAAGTCAGGTCTCGTAAAATTGAAAATATACACTTATAGTTGAGCTGCACGCAAGAAGTCAGTTACAAGGAATATTTATGTACAACATTGTCAGTGGGTTTATGTAAATCGGTTATTTAGGTAAGTTTACGGAGTAAGAAAAAGCTTTGTTGCGTGACGATTACAGACCACTATTGACATTATACAACCACATCATGGAATTAGGAGGTACTCTCATTGTTGCAGCTGCTCTCTTTTTAAAGAGGAGTATTATAAGTTTATCGTGTATGTATATCTTTGTGTGTGTATCTGTCTGTAGTAGCGTAGCTCCGAAACGGCTGATTCGATTTTCGATTGGTTTTCTTTAGGTTCGTAGGTAAAGGTTATGTTACCCCAAGTATTCTTAGGGTTTTTTTAACGTTGATTTGGTTTTTACAGCAGCTATAAGCTCATGTTAGTTGACGGAAAGCTACGAGCACATGGACTGAGTTACACGGAAGCCAGCAGGGTAGACGATGACGGGATGTACTGTGAAGGCCCTCTGTACCACTGCTATACCATAGCATAGGAAAGGAATAGCAAAAGCCATCGTTCAACAATTACACGAAGTTTTTTGTACAGTCCATATTTTAAAGTTTTGACTTTGTATTAATAATCCACATTCTCAACCAGTAAGAAATGGACTAAATGCACTGTTAATATCAACGTTATAAGAACAAGAAAAGTATTTTTCCTGTGTCCGCCATAGCATGTCCCTTTCATAGAACCACGGTACGTCTTACACCAAACAAAAATAGTAACTAACACGTTCACAGAAGAGTTTAGTATCAAAGTTTGTGAGCTATTTCCAAGGGACAATGGGTTCTGTTTGGCGTTAACGTACAGGGAAAGGCAGTTTTTCCTTAAATGCTTAATGCATTTTTGAAATTTCACGCTAATTTGATACGTATTTATCAATCTCGAGCTGACGTTCCGGAAAATATGAATCTGAAATAGAAATTTTCAGTATTTGTCCATGTTAAATAGAATCGAAAAAAGATAGCCAAATTGTAGAGTTTGGTTTAAAGCTACTTTTTTCTTGCCTTGAAAACGTAAATATCATGTTCCAAGTTTAATATAATATTATTTTTTTTAATTGGGGTAATTTGGTGTTGGTATTTTGTAAGTAAAACTTTATCATTGCTCGCAAATGTATTATGCCATCCCCCAAAAAAATCTACCAAATCACGACGACCACATTTATGCACCTTTCCACTTAAAAGCTGCGTCCATGCATTCTGATGTTTCGCTGTCTCGGAGGAGTGTGTTGAGATACCTCCCCCCCCCCTACTCTATTTACCTCACCCCCTTGCCCGGGAATTCTCGGTACGGATAAACGCTAATGATATGCTTGCTTGAGCTTCTAGACGTTTCTGCCTGCCAGTGGAACATGAGCTAGAGATGTCCTGGAAGATTGGATTTTTTTTTAAAGTGTCGGTCTGTACATTATTAGTCAAGAGACAAAGATGACTTATTTTAATGGAGTTTGGTGTCCGAGTATAGCGTGGGAGCTAGAGAGTTCGAGGAATGAAGTAAGCCATTAAAGAAGTATAATGAAATGCTTTTTTTTTAAAGGGGGTGTTATATGTTTGACGTGTATGTGTATTTTTGTGTCACTCGCTTTTCGCTGAACATATTTTGTACTCATGTGATAGGTCACGCCGTGTTGAGTGCCGTTTGAGTGCAATAAACAATAATTACAAATTCGCCTTTTCATTTCTTTTTAGGCACATCTCTAGTCTCGCTACTTATCGCGTGGATATGTGTGGAGGCTGAAACAGCGTATGTTTAGTGCACTGCAGTTTAGCCAAATCATGTTTAGCTGGCTGAGTTTCCTCTAAAATCGAATAGCCCGACTTCAAAAAGCTTCGCAGTTTTGCGTGTTATGTTGTAGTCTGTTTGAGTTGAATTTAGTACCAAAGCTATGTTTATTTATTTGTGGTTGTTCATTTATTTTATGCGTATTCCATACTACACTTCGAAACTTATTTATTTATTTATTTACTCTTTATTGTACACAAAAATCAATTTTTACATGGAAACATTTAAAAATCATAGCTAATAATTTGCGCACAAAGGCGGACTTATTGCTAAAAAGCAATTTCTACCAGCCAACTGAAACTGTATTATAATATATTACTACATATATTTAATTACTAATTCCTTCCTTAACCTAATAAAGGTCAAAAAATTAACTAAAATAATATTTTTGTAGGTACATTTTCAGCGTATTTTACAAATCAGCCCCAATTTAGATCTAGCTTCGTAAAATTGCGAGCGTATTATTTTTCTCAAAATGTCCACAATGGCGGACAGTCAGAATGACCTAATTAGTTTAGCAGCAGCCACTCGTCAGCTCACATGAATTATTTAATATTCTTATTGCAGACCCACTCGGAAATAGCACACTTTTGATGCACAACATTATTTGTATTATCATTGTGCTATTTAATTTTACAGTACAGATTGTTGAACTAAAGTAAATAATAATATTATGGCGACTTCGTTTCCCTATTATGTTTTTTAGCGTATTTTCACATTCTGATTTCATTTCCGGGCTTAGATATAACATCCTGCACACGTAGTTTTTGGCTTAGTATACTTATCCTTTTTACAACATCCTGTATACTAAAATCTTTTACATTCCAGTTCACAAAATTATTTATGTTATCTGCGGTCCAGTCGATATTCTGTCCAGTATTCAGTTGTTATTTATGTATCGGTCACATTGACGTGACTTCGACGCAATCAGCGTTAAAATTCCATCCTTCATCTATACGGAGTTGAATTTTATCAGTATGCTTCCCGTTAGTAGGTCAATGTATCCACATAGTAAACTACCATCCCGTTGACAAGTAAATACATATAAAGGTTTCATATTAGGAAAAAAGCAGTTTCATACCTTACCTCATCTAACATGCATCTGAAACAGCTGTTTTTTTGCGATTTCTGGAGTTTTTATAACGACAGTTGATCATTATTTCGGTTAATTACATTCGCTTATACACTTCCGTACCCTCACAAAATTCCACCCTGTTTTATGGCCGTAGCCGTAGCCGTAATAGTTCGAGTTGATATTTTCATTCAGCCGAGATCTTGCTGCAAAGAGCACGCTTTGTGCAAGTCGCTGAACTTTTCAACAATTCATCTGGATCATAACTTTGCTCCTGAGCTGGATTACCTAACTTAGATTATTTTATTTTGTTTGCTCTCTGTGCGAGAGAGCAAATATTGCTTGCCTGCGCCTTTGTTGGTTCTGATGTTTACGTAATTTAATTTACGGATTGTTACCCCCTTATTCATGGAAAAGTTTTAGGACGTTTTGTCCCTCTTTGTCAAATAATAAATTGATCTTTGGCAATGAGGAACAGTTCCATAGCTACAACATCCTATATTTTTTATGAATAAAAGGGTTAGTGGTTTAGATTCATTGGTCACCTGCTTTATTTTTAGGATGATATTCATATAAACAATTAAACAGCTAAAGATTTTTTTGTAGTATTAGAAGTAGCAACATATCCAGACAATCTTTTTACCTTCGATGAAAAAAAGGAGAGTTATAAGTTTAACGAGTCTCTGTACCTGTCTGTAGTAGCGTAGCTCCCAAACGACTGAACCGATTTCGATTTGTAATTTTTGGGTTAATGATTAATGTAACCTACCCCGAGTGTTCTTAGCCATGATTTATGATAATTGGTACATCAGTTCGAAAGTTTGCGATTGTCGGGGTTTTTCTTAATGTTGGTCAGGTTTCCTACAAATGGTCCACAGAAAAAAAAAACACTCAATATTTAACAGCCCGTAATTTTCGCACTATGACGTCACTTGTCTCGGCGCGGCGCGAAAATGTCATAAGGTTATTACACAAAAGCCCCTTATGGTATGAAAATATGAAATTCCGCAGTTTATATTGTATTTACGTTCATAAAATTCCTGAAATTGCGTATATTATTGTTATGAGCATGCGGAGGCAGAAGAAGCCCTTAGCCATACTAATATTATAAATTCTGAAGTTCATGGTTTGTTTGAATGTCGTTCTTTTATGGTGCCATGTGGGTTTTTCACTTTTTTTTGTATTTCATAATAAATATCAATTCTTATTAGTTTCCAGCTTTTCTTTCAGGCAAAGATGGTTTGTGATTTTGACAAGGTACAAAAGTGTACTACTGAAGCTAACCTATAGAGGAATGAGACCCCCTTATTTGTAGGTGATCCTTTTCAACTTATTAAACCTCTATTTTCCCAAATAAAATCCACATTTTGTCCAGCGTGTTCGAGATCTTTCCGATATAAAATACAACAATTTGTCAGGGTTCCCGAGTTCGACTCAACTTTTCGTCGCCACTACGGAACCGCACTCGCTGCTACAGTTACTCAAAACGTGACATTCGCGAAATGGGTGACCGCCGAATATGGCACAGTACTGGAAAGTGCCAAATAAGAGTGCAGTAGAGAAACATATTAGGCCGTATTTTATGACTTTGGATAAAATTACATTATTTTTCGGTGCATATCTAGAAATGTAGATGTGCAGGTTTCCTTGTACCTCGTTCCTTATTTCTATAGAATTCATTGGTAGGCACATGGCAGAATGAGAACTGAGACCTTTTCCGTATAATGGTGATTTAAAAACCCGACTAAATCACGAAACATACTTAAAGACGTACACCAGGATTTGAACACTTGGCCTCTCATTTCCACAAGCTCCTTCACGGCTTATAATCAGATAACTAATCAACTACCATCACTGCACAGTGCCAATGCCGCTGTGCCTGCAGTCAGGAAGGAAGGCTGCAGACATACAGACCACATATTTTATCGCGACAAAATCGTTATTCTTACGAGGCGAGGTCCTTAAAATGGTGTATTCCCATTGCGCCCACTCAATTTACTGAAATTTAATAAAATATTGTTCAATAAAATATAATTATAAACAAACAAAAAACCCGACTGCACGCTAAAAAGATAAAAACAAGTCCCAATGTTAATGGAAAGTATCGCAGGCGGGGACCATCACATACAAACATACAATCGAAAAACATTACCCTCCTCCTTCGGCAGTCGGGTAAAAATGACTATGACGGTCAGCTCCAGAACCTATACACTTTGTTAAAAAACCGTCTATGTTTGAATAAAAGAATAGGGGGTTTGTGAATATGACAAGGTACAGTCAGCAATAGAGATCCTAAGACTCGTTGGTGGAAAACAGATGGATCAAAAATAATATTATTTATCATGTCACGCATCCCCTGACAGTGGATCATAAAACGAAAGTGCAGCAGATGAACAGAGAGAGACACAAATATTACTCATAACGAAAGCATCGTACCGCTAATGCATGCAATCCCTATACAGAATGAGCCCCCCCTTATCCGAACGGAGAGTAGTTTGTAAAAATTGACATTCATCAATTTTTTTTTTAATATTTGTATGATGAATAAAAATATTTGACTTTGACTTTGATATAGAAATGCACATAACTGTGTCGAATGGGAAGAAGCCTGTTCAGCAACGCAATATATCTTGAAATAAACCTCTTTGCGGCATTCTCAAAGTCGAGACGAAGCTTTACAACAAATAAATAACACCGTCAGGGAAATAAAATTTAATTTTCCCGTCTGCTGTTAGCAGCTAGCTGTCCCTTACACGAAGGATTGTTTAGTACATAAGTTAAATGCTATGGAGAAACATTACCTACTTAAATAAGCTCAAGTCAAGCTCAAGCCTAGACTTGAGAAGTTTGCAAAACAGATCAAATGTTCCATCTTATGAAAAAAACTCTTATTTATCTCTTCTTCTCCTTCCCTCGTATGACAGTGTATTTTTCACTCGTATTTTTTCAATAATTAGGTATTTGGCTGGACTTTGAGAGCAAGAATAAACCTTTAGACACAATGTAGAGTCAGTACTTACTCCATGTTAAAAAATCATCATCATCATTCAATCAGTCCAAGCAAGCAGTGAACCTAATTCACCATTCACCACTATACATACCCATGGCCTTTCAACCACCACCGGTCATACAAATCGTCTGACAACATTTTCAGCGGACATAAAGTCATCTAAACTCCCGTGCAGCCAGCCAGTCATGCAAAAAGCTCGCATGAAATAAAACATCCCTTTATCCTGTGTGTGCCCCCCTTTCCTTCCTTTACCCCGGGGGAGAGTACTGTAGACATATCTGCTGTTGTTGGCGCCACGCCACGCCACTGCCACGGTATTGCGATGATACAGCCACTTGATCCTTCTTCTACAAGTGCCGTCTCATAGCGGAGGATGGCAATCATCCTGCTGATTTCTGTCTTGGAAGAAACAGCAGGATACACATACAGGCCATACTTGATTAGGTATACATTATACATGCTTATATACGCCAGAGCACTCGGTTTTCGTTTTTCCTCATCGAGCCACTGGTTCCTTAGTTGTCCATTTGTGGTCTCGCTTATTCCTATCCTGATCGATTCCTTCACAGATATTTAGAGGCCATCTCACTGCCATTTTAGATTGCACATATTGAGACTATAGAGCTATTTCATTTTTAAATTGAGTTCTCTTCCAAATGACTTCAATTCTGATGTGGTCGGTCAAAGAAACCCCAAGCACAACTCTTTCCATTTCCTGCTGAGCGATTTTAGACACAATATTACCTTTCCGCATAATTTGGTTACTTTTATTTAGTAGACTGGCGCCCGGAGTGCACGACAAATAGCTTAGATCCGGGACACTGAGGCACAAATGATCCCGGCAGTTGCTCTTTGCAAATGAATGCAAAATTCTCCTACGTGAAAGGACATGCATGTTCTTTTTTTAGTTTTCATGGGTTTTACGTTCTAAACTGCGTACGGTGTTTTAAATTCAGATTTAGTGCGCTATATTCAGTTATGTAAAATGTTTTATTTATACTTACTTTTTATATAAAGTAACGTGTACAACTTCACAGAATTGGCTTCATCACCACGCTACTCGTATTTTGTCTCATAGCTTACATAATATTTTATTAAGCCATTTTAGTTACTATCGGGAGGATACTTACGAAATCTATACCATAGAGATTTTATATTTTAGATTTCGAATATCGTAGTTTGAATATCTAAGTTCGTATGTGTCCAAATTTACCTGTACCAAAATTATTTAAAGTTTCTTAAAACCTCTTGGCAACATATTGATCGCTTAGCAAGAAGTTTAAGTTAACACTACCTTCTTTGTTTTGAGCACAGAACACGTTTCGCTCAAGAATATATTGGAAAAGTTAAGGATATAAGCATTGCAGCATTTGTACCGCGCTGGAACAAAACTGAGGATAGACAAAGTTAAATTGAAGATCAGTATCGAGATTTGAATCTCAAAACTTATGATATTTGTGAAAGATTTTCGCGCTTTCTAGTGGCAAATGTGTAATTCCGTGGTTCAGATAATTTGAGCCTTTGCGGTTATATTCTTCGCATATGCCCCAAAATAAAGTACTTATTTGTACTTTTTAGTTTCAAGTTTTACAGGTTTATTTATAACTTGCATTGACTATTCGGTATCTCATTCATAATGTTATTTAAAATCTGTATTATACCCATATGGTTTGATGTAATATTGATGTTTTACTGAGACCTTCTGTCTAGATGCACATAATTAATTTATGAATGAATTATACCAATTTATGTGAGAAATGTATGTACCTAGATGTTGTTTTTTTATACTATAAATATAAACGTTTCTTGACATAACATAAGAAACTCAACATTCAGCAGTAACACAAAACGCTTAACATTCGGCCACCGTCTACAGCAAAGCAAACACTTCAAGAAAACATTCAAATCCAGTCTGTTGGAACTCTGCGCGCAACACGGAAAAATCACATTCACGAGGAAGCAATGACTTGCTTTCCCATTACTTCAGTCGTTTTGAAGTCCCCAAGAGGACACTACATAGGCTCCCACGTGCATTTCGTACCCCCCTTTTGTTTGACGTGCACTTTACGGGATCCCGCAAGGGATGTGTCTGGAACCGCTCCTATAGTCATTGAATTTCACGATCTAGAAATTTCAAATACCACGTAGAGAGTTTATTGCGTAGCCTTTTTACTTGTTTATTCGTTTTGCACCGGTCTTTGTGAACGATTGAAGCAGTGCCATGGCTCGGTATATGAACCACAGATTTAGAATTCAATCAGTGGAATTTTGTGAGGGTGTCTGCGTAAATACAGGAATGTGAAGGGATTTGGTCATGCTTTCGTTTGCCGGCTTCGAATAGGGTTCGCCGTACCGTATACATATAGAAAAGCTTACACAACTTCCCTTTATTTGTGGTTTTACGTTAATTAACTAAATATTTGAGTTTTTCTTGTGGGGTGGCTGAGGTAAGTGAAATTTTAGATAAGCACAAAAGAAACTAAATTGATTTTCTAATAAGGTGAATGGATTCTGGATGCTGGGGCCATATTAATTTTGACATCTTAATCAACAGTTTTAAATTAGGCCAGTTTAACTCCCCTTTAAAATTTAAGATAGGAAGGACATTAGGGTTTTGGTTAGGCTCGTTGCACATTGCAAGTAATAAGTTGTTTTGGAATTAAATAGGTTAAGTTACTGCATAAATAATAAGAATTGAAATTTAAAAACTGCGCGTAGTATTGTAGAGTTTGAAAAAATACTTTCTGCATAAAAACTTTGATGGTCATGTTACTTTTTTTATGCATTTTTTTTGTAAATTTTTTTACTTCTTAGAATGAAAGTTTCAGATCAAAAAGTTCTAATGTTCAGCATGTAATATGTATGTCGATGTAACCGGATCTTTACACCTTAGTGGAGGGTTGGGGAAATTGCAGAAAATTACCAATTAGTTAATGGCATCTGCAGCGTGTTTGTGCAGGCAAGGGAGGGGGCAGACGCGAAGTGGCACATCTTATTACAGTATTACTTTTTAAATAGACTTTGCTATCAAAATTAACTATTTCATTTCATATTTTTGCTGATTGGATTTTGAAAATATTTTATTCTGAACTAAAACAATCAAAGATCGAATAATACTATAATATAGAATACATCGTACGTAACCAATTACAAATAAATGCCAGTATTTTTTATAAATACGGAGAATTCTAAAATCAATAAAACTATTACTTTTGTCCCCACCATCTTTGGAAAAGGATTTCAATTACATTATACAGGTTGTTGTACCAAAATTTGTGCAGAATGAAAAGCCCGGTGACATACTTTCGGATGTGCACTTTATGAAGACTCACCCTGTATTTTAAACTCCGATTCATTATCATCATACTCTAAGTACACCAACAAGGTAAAAGAGATGTAAAATCTTAAGAGTAAAAGCATGTTTTCATTTAAAACTTCCGTAACAATAATTAAAATCTAGTTATACAGGAGTCGTTTGCTCCTCCCTTATATATGTATGTAAGTACTTATACATAGACGTTTAAAACTCCCCTTGAAGATAATTTTCTAATCTCCGTTTGTTATGTACTCAAACATTTTACTCATGTACTCAATAATATGGAACACCAAAACCTCTCTCCCTTTTTCGGAGTACTTAAAAAGTACTAACTTGCCCAATTTTCTTACATTTTATATGTATGTTACTAGCTGTTCCCACGCTTCGCCTCAAAAAGTTTTCCCGTGGGAATTCCGGGATAAAAAGTAGCATATGTTCTTTCTCAGAGTCTAGACCATATATATACCAAATTTCATTCCAATCCGTTCAGTAGTTTTGGCGTGAAAGAGTAACAGACAGACATACAGACACAGTTACTTTCGCATTTATATATTAATATATAGTTAGGATTAGGTCCTATAATGATGTATTTAGGAGGCAGTCTTGTTTTACTGATATACCCATTCATTATATTCCATGTGATTGCGTTTATGTAATCTCTTAAATGGAATCCAAGCTTAGGAAGGTCTAAACTCCCTTCCTAAGCTTGGACCATTTCCCACCACGCTGGTCCACTGTGGGTTGGTGGATTCGTACATTTTTCTTGAGCGATGGATGATGAACTTATTAGTTCATGTCATGGATGCGCCTTTGCCGACTGAGCTACCATGCACCGCTCTGAATCACATGTAATCAAAAGAACCAGCATTGAATTTTGTGATAATATATTTTATGATATAGTATGTTGTCTAAGCTTTCAGTTAAAAGTTATCTGGTACATAATGATGCTGTCGCGTCTGAATGTTTGTATAAGACAGCAACCATTTCACTATCGACTGTTGAAAACTCGACCGTAAGATAAAAAAAAACACCACTTCTAAGAAAAAAACGAATGAGACACTGCCGTCGTTGATTCACTTAGCAGAAAGAGCGGCTCTAATTGCATCACTGCACTCCGCAGCGCCGGCCAGTGGAGCTGAGGAACGATAATACAAGTGCAGGTCTTTCTTTTTAACCGATTACGGTGAGACAAAAAGTATTGAGTATAATAATAGTAGGGAAAAAATTATAATGTTGGTAGATACAGGGTGGTTCTTTTCAGTGGTTTCTTTTCTATCAAGGTCATTATGCTGGTACATACCTGACATAATGCTCCAATTTGAGTATGTGAGATCTTTTTTTTAAGTTTACCAAGTTTATCAGTTTTCTTTTGTAGGAGTTTTTTTATTAAAACTAGTTTGCACTATGGCATAAAAATCCTGAAAATATGCAAGTGAAAGCCCGACAATATAGTTTAAAACGTTTAGTCCATAATGTTCCGGTATCTACGGGAAATGCTCTTCGAAATTAGCCATCAGTAAATTTAAACCCAGTCACTGGCATCTTCCCGACCTCGTAAACTTTAAAGCTGTAACACACAAAATAAAGAGGAAGTGCCTGAAACAATAATACTAGGGGTTTTCTCCGTGAAGAAAACATTGGTGCATTGAGTGTCAGTCACTGACTAAAATGGGCAGCCGGAAGTTACCTATAACTATATAAATAAGAAACGAAAAATACGTCACTAGAGGAATATTTCTTTCATAGGAATTTCATTAGCTAAGCTTGAGCTTAACCTGTTTTTTTGAGAGTTTGAAAAGTTATAGCGTAAAAAAAAATATGTTTTGGATTCCTGACAACTTTAATGTCTCCAGTTTTACGTTAGTATTCTCTTTACTGGACATCCTGTGTAAAACGTCTGTTATGTGTACACCTCTTACGTTACAGCATAATATTTATTGTTAGTAAGGAGAATGCCAACTCTACATACACTTCACCCAACACGTAGTGTGCTAAGGTTCAGAGACCATCGTGTAATTTACCAACTACCCTTACTCTCCACTTTGCAGTAACTTTAAAAGTGTGGGTTCAACTCATAACTTATATTTAAAAGTCTGTTGAATTATTAATTTCACATCTTAATATAAATCATTCGCAAATGTAAGCGGCAAAGTTATTTATGACGTTGAACAATTTACTTATGTATTTTCTGTTGTACATAAATAAATATATATTTTTTTAACTTATATTTTTGAAACACTTGTATTTTAAATTTCCCTTGTCTAAACAACATTAAACATAGCGTAACAAAACTTAGCGGAAATGGTTTCATATTCTGCTTTCAAACTCTTAAATCTCCGGCTATCGGCTTACAGAGGCTGTCGCAGAGTGTTGCACTTACAAAAGTCTCCCCCAAGAGCCAAATGACACGTAGGTTATGTTTCTATAGTTCTTAGAGGTAGTTTTTCGTGATAAGCATGGCGGAAAAAACTATATTTCATAATAATAAGTTTTATTCAGCAGTAAAACATCATCCATACAGTCAGAATAAACCTATATAACTGTTGAAATGATTTATAAATAAAATACACAGAAGTAGGTACATGAAAAAATATTGAAGAAATTTACAATAACTCTTTCTAATAAGCACCTATTAATGATAACTTTAAAACTTAAAACAGTATTATAGGAGCCAGAACCCGTTATAAACCTTCACTGAGGTGTCAACGTGAAGTATTAAAACAGGGAGTCCCCCTATCACTTATACCCTTGTTGCAAAAGTATCATCTGCAAAGAGCCAACAGACTCTTAACAGTTGAAGGAGTCGATTCTCACTCTTTTACCCCTCTCATGCTTCGTCAAGCGACAACGCCTGTATCTTGTCCCTTGGCTTTTAGTTTTGTAGCTTTTATGTCGAAGGCAAGAGGGCTACTTTTGTTTGAGATGAGGAACTTTTGGGTGGCTTTGAAGGGACAAGGTTATGTTGAATGTTTAGTAGCAGATGTTGCAATGGCTAATCCCCGGAAAAGAGCAGTGCACTGGTGCCGAAAGTACCTACGAGGGGCTTTTTAGGACTTCTGTGAGTTTTTGTCTTAGCCCCTGAAAATTATGAACAATTTACGAGAACATTTGAAACTATTTTGATGATATTATGTTTCCTAATAAATATTAGCTAAGAGCACTTTTCAGCTACTAGTTTTTATTTTTCATAGGTACACATCCTAATTTCATAATATCCGTTGACCGTAGTTAAAAACTTCGCAAGACTCTGCCCCCACCACCCTAGTCTAACCCTGAAACGTCCATGAATATCAAAGTGCAGCCTGGTTTGAGTGAAAACCTATTCAGTGTTCCGCTGAAAACACGATCGAGGCCTGAAAGGGACGCCTGAATGAGGCTTCATGGCTCGCTGCCATGGCTTTCAGGGCTGTAAGGGTCGCTCTGTTTATAAATACTGGCTAGGTGGTGACCACTGGAGGGTTAATATTGAGCAGTGATTAGGAACGTCATCGTGCGTAAGCTCGCTATAATTATGTAGATACACTTCAGTATATAAAAATATGTAAATACGTAGTTATAAGTATACAAAAATAAGGTGTGAATGTTTAATCACTGACGTACGTATCAATAATGAGCAATTCATAAGTCGTAAGGTATTTTTTCCTGCACATCAGTGATTCTGATATGAGGTGGTGGATACAAAGGCAAAACAAATTATAATTAATGCCAAAGCTCGATTTCAGACTAATTCCTATCTTTTAGAAAGACATTTTATGTATTGCATAAAACCCCAAATCCCAAACTCAGATACCCGATATTACCCGTAGAAATGGAAGCATTAACTTAGATTTAGGTAGGTACTTCCAAAGAGCACTTTACTATGCTACTCCACAGGTTAAATGCACCGAAGAGCAAGTGCTTGCATTTCAACTTGGGCTCATGGGGGCTAAATCCTTCTTATCGACCAAATCCAATATCTATAATTCTTCAATAAACGGCCCGAGTTTAAAACGAAAACACATTTATTCCAGTTATTCTGAGAGATTTATAAACGTTTTTAAAGTCCCGCCGAGCGGCACTCTGCAACGTAAATCCTTTACTGAAAGCTACTGCATTTGTGAGCCAATAAATGCACTGGAAAAAAGTGCCGTTTTGTTTTGTACACCAATGATGGAGTCCGAAAACGCTTACCTTGGAACTGGCACAAGGTGGTAGTCTAAATAAATGAAGAAGACGTACTGCGTCAGTTTATTGGGTCAAATATTATCCTATATTTCCGGAAATGTATTTCAATAATCAATGGTTAATCCATTGAAATTATCAAAATACACTCACGAACGAATGATGTTCCACCTACCATTGACGTTACATTATGTAAGTGGAACTCTTTCAATGCTCGTTAGTGTATAGGTATTTATCCCAAATAGATGACTGAAAATCTGAAAAAAAAATGGTGTTTTTTATAATTTTATTATCATCGTTGCCACCGCCCAACGATGTAAAAATACATCTCAAAGGAAAAGGCAGTAAAAAAAACGTTGGAAAACACAGATCCATGCTTAAGCTAATGAATGGAGTAAGTAAATGAGATGTTTTAAAGCACAACAAAGTAATTAACTTAGTTTATTTTCCCTCGTAGTTCAGGTTGTTCAGTGATATTGTCACAAGTTGAGACTGCAATTCTGCTGTTCATATTCCTTCCCGGTGTTTCCTGGTTAAATATTTCCTTTAATTTGTTGCTGCTAATATTTCCAAAACCAAAAAAGTTTACAAATAAGTTGCTAAGTAAATGTTATCCAAATTATACAAACTACAAAGCTAGATAGAGATGTTATTCCTATAGGTATTATAATGTATGGTTTTATCACGTATGTACACAGTTAGGTGTTTTTTAATATATTTTTTTGCATCCTCTAAATTTTTTTAAACTCATCGGTCAGTAGGAAACTTTACTGTCATGACTAGGCTATTTTATTTCCAAGCCCCGAGACAGGGGATAACAGGAAAACTGAAAGAATTAAGATAGCCATGACTTGGCGTGACTCTGAAACTGCTGACGAAACTAAAAATAAACTTTCATCCCCCTTTATGCAATTGTTATTTTGCTATAATAATAATGTCCTCCTAGCCGAATTTCGACCACGGCGGCCAATCTCATTTGAGATCAGCCATCTACGCAGGAGTAGATTATAGTGCCCAAGTGTGTGCGCAGTACGCAGGAGCACTCTCTGTTCCATCACTCTCATAGCCCAATGGGACGGATTGACCGACACGACTGGAGAGAGCTAGGCGCAGGACCGACTGCTTTACATGCCCACCCGACAGCATGGATCGTTTCACTGTTTCGGACATCAGGTGATCAGCCTTCTAATGTCCTAACCAAACTTAGAACCACAATTTAGAAAAACAAATTGATAGTTCCACCCGGGAATCTGACCCGGGACCTCTGGGTCATGAAGCAAAGCTTCTACCACTAGACCACAGAGGCAGTTGTATTTTGCTATAAGCCACTAGGAAACTATAAAAAAGTTGTAAGTATAGTAAAAGCGTATAAAAGTCATAGACATGTAGAGTTTGTACAGGATTTATTGATGTTAAATATTTATTGTACGAGTAGAGTAACGTTTACATAATTAAGTGTTTAATAGTACTAGTACCATCACTGCTATGAGAAAGTTTTATTTTCTTGGGTAGGTATTGTTGTGTTGTATTTACAATGTAGTGTCTACATACATAGATTTTAATATCTAAGGAACACATTAAAATACTACTTCAACCCGCCTCTATTTGTGACAAGCAGGCGCGTTATGCATTCAAATATCTAGTTCTTTAAAATGTTCAATATTGGAGCTGGATAAATTAAGGGAACAGCTGGAACCAAGCAGTCAAACTGCGGATATTCGATTTAATATCGAGAATTGTAGAACTCTATTGAATCAAATAATATTATTACTGTCACCGGTTTATATCTTAAAACTGCGAATAATAAAAGCATAATTAAAATTGGTATCCCAGTATTTTAAGTTATTTCAGATAGATATTTATTGTATTTATCGGTATATTGGCAACCATTTGCGATTAAGTTCCTTATAATATTAATCACAAAACACAGATATGTAGACTGTCCCATCTATTTAGAGAGAAAACGGTTTCTCGATACAATACAATGGCTTAATCAGACCACATTTAAGATAGCAGAGACAAAGGGGGTTTCTGCTAGGGTCTTCATAAAAAGAGACAACTCAGAATGATTTATGGTGTCTTCTTGTGTCTCCTTGTAAAGGTTGCGTCAAGTTCTGCTGACGCCCCTTGGAAGATAAGTAAGAAACTAAACAGTAGATTGGAACGGCTGTAGCTGCTGGCCGTACCTACACAAGAAATGCAAAACAACATTATTAATATTACTGTTTGGTTATGATTTTGACAGCAACCGCAGTCGCCATGGCCGAAATGCCTTGCTGCTGTATATAGAGGTCATGACGCGCGCGACAAGTCGTGTAAAATAAGGGTCGCGCTTGCTTCCATCAAGCGGCCTCAAGAGCGAACGCGACGGAAAACTTTTTCCACGTCTTAACATGCGCTTCTTACGCCCTGTGCTAGGTATGCCAGATAAGACAATTCAACAGGACATAAAAAAACAATAATAAAAATAACAGCAACAAAGACAATCCAATAACATAAAAACTAAAACCACAATGAAATTACGTAGCGTCCATTAGCGGGCAAGCATCAACCCGCGGGTTAATCCTTACATTTTCGCCACACATTATAGATTCCCGCTTTAATAAATTTGCTGGCTGTATCATTGAAATGTATCCGGGCCTCTCTCGGGTGAAATTAAAACGGGGAATGTATAATTTATGCATTGGCACGACCCCGCGTCGTTACCAGTGCCGTGTTATCCCGCTGTTACTGAAAAATTACCCACACTCCACTATTGCAAAGTTCATACAACTTTAGTGGGGTTTTATTGAGTCGAGACTCCACTGGTTTATCGGTTTTAAAATAAAATTGCAGTTTTAATGGAAATGTGTCAGTTTTGTTCTTTATTTTTATTGTTTGTCCGATGGGAGTTTAATTGGTGTATCGTTAATATTTAAATCGCGACCACAGTTTTGTTGGATTTTTATAGGATTAAATGTAAGTTCCAGTGAATTAAAAATTTGAAATTACCTACCAGACCACCAGTTAATAAAACACTTATTTATTCCTAAGTGTAACTTAAATTTCATTGAAAGTTTACAGCAGGCTGCTGGCATATTTTAGATACCAAACATAATCTTCACTCTTTTATACCTACCACGTAAATAAAGCCCAAAACTGAAAATCCAAAAGCCTAAGCCACACACATGTATTTGGGCTGACATTTCAAGCAACGCATTACGGCATTCAAGTGAAACTCAACGCCTATTAACATACCGCCGAGCGCGTACCACCCGCTACATCGCGCACTCTAGTGGTGTCTACTACTGCTAATGTTTTGAAAAATTTACATATCGATAGATAGAATATTATTTATTTGTACACAAACAGAAAAGAAATTACAAAACTTATATACTAACACATAGGTCCATAAAAAGCAGTCTGATCGCTTAATGCGATTTTTTCAAGAAAACCTTTGGGTGTTTTTAAAAAATCGCTTTATTCGATAAGACCGCCATTTGTGTACTTATGTTTTTTTAAGACAATCGATATTTATTTCACTTACGTAGTGTAGGATGCCCTCCGGCTAAATGGGGTGACGACTCGCGAAAGGAAGAGCTATAGATCACATCCAGTGGCGTGCTTTGGGAAAGGCCTACGTCCAGCAGTGGACTACTACAGGCTGATTGTCATAATGATGATGATATTTTTATTAGTATTATTGTAAACTACTTGACATAATTATAGTGACCTGTAATTTCCGACGACTTGGTCATAAACTACAGGCACTATACCTTCAGTCAGACGGCAGTCTGACATCAGGGATCCATGGAGCAGTAGATCTAGCCGCTGCAGCGTACTATCGACAGCGTTAACTATCGACACTCACCCATCCCTAGTATATACATGTGTAGTAGGTATTCAGGATAGTCTAAACTACGCAGCCGACATGCCTTCGCTGTAATATCGTGACATACTGAGTCAGGGAATTTCACATTAGGCTCGCACTCGAGGCCTTTGGATAAACATTTATCTGCTTACACTGTTACATGTAAATGTTTTAAAAAACAAATATGTTCTACAGACACAGATGGATTTATTTATTATTCTTTTTAGTAAAATACTGAGGAAACTTGCTCATATTAGGTATTGGCAATCAATATTCTTAGACCCAAGATGTAATTCCCTGAAACCTGATAAATTATTCCATCAACAAATTACCACGTAAATTTTCACCAATAATGACGCACCCTGGCAACACATGTGACGAACATTTACCACTATAAAGAGGCCTCGACTACAGTCCGATCACCATGCCACGTTACCGCACAACGTATTACTTGTCTATGTATTAAAAAAACGTATTTATTTAGTTACTTGTTTGAGCAAATAATTTGATCCTAAGTGAAACAGATGATTAATTCTTTAGAACCTTCCATAACATTAATTGCACACTTTGGCACGGATTCATTCGAGCGATATTATCATTTCATATTATTATGATCGCTGTTCTGCCCTGTAACATTTCGATAAATTTCTTCGATAACGATGAATGCTATATTATATAAGTAGATCAGTTGCCGCCGTAACATAGCACAATCTTCAGTGAACAGCCCATAGAAGCCCAAACCTCGTAGCGAGATCCTGCATATCGTGATGTGAACTAATGGGCTGAAAATGAGACTGCGATATTCGCCCAAATTTGATACAGTATGAGTGAGGCTTCGAGGGGAAATACGAACAGGATATAGGGGTTAGAATCGTTTGGCATATTTGTTATTGAATTTTGTTGCGTTAATGCATTCTGATGGACTGCAAATTGATAATCTGGTGACAAGGATTTACACGCTACAGGTACATGTTTGCATATAAGTAGTTAAGTGACGAAAGTAACTGATAAAATGTGTACTGAAGCGTGGTTCAAGTAGAACCCACTATAAGGAAAATCCGTCTGGACTGACCATCAAAAGTAGGCGTTGCTTGAAGGATGCTGAGGATTGTGTTAGTGACTGTGTTACGGCTCTCGCTCTCTAGATGCAATATTTGTTGGATAAAGAAAGGACAGTTTGGTACTATATTATGTCACTGAAACTTTTTCATAGCTCACGAACTCTCATCAGCTAAGTCGCTAAAATCAATCCTTCGTGCAACTAAGCCTACGCTAACAGTTATTAACCCTTTAAAATAACATACCAAAACGCATGTTATTTAAAGTTAACACATTTGTGGCTAACGAATCTAATTTTGTAGCACACACGGTAAATTTTATTCATAGTTCTAAATAACCGGAATACTGAGTGGATTGGAATGGACAAAGTCAATGTGATTCGGTATTCGGAGTTCATTGTGCGTAGCGCTCAACCCAACATAATTATCAATGCAAACTCAAATATAATTATTATTTATCAATGCAAACTCAATAATATTTCACAAATACTTCATTTAAACAAGTTATTCAATTTATTATGAGTTGTGAGAATGTTAGGGGCGGGCAATAATACATATCTACATAGTTAAAGATACTGCTACAATTTTAGCTAAACCGATTTTTTTATCAATTACATCCGGAATCAATACGTTATTAATCGGTGGTTAACTAATATGGTATAGCAGAAACTGTGGGTTAGTTAGTTTACATTTACAAGCCAATTCAAAATTTCCCTATCGATGTGTACACAACTTTGTTGGTACTCAAATTCAAAATTCAAATTCAAATGGTTTAATCGACGTAAAATTTTACAATTATTTGTCGATAGTCATCTACCACCATTTCACAAAGGCCCCGTCATTGAGAAGGAAAGAAATGGCGAAAGAAACTCCTCGAGCATCTTTTCAACTTTTTCCTTATAATCTATTACAATTTTTACTTATATCTAGTACCTACAATTTTACTTAAGTACCTATATCCATTTCATTTTTTCAATAGCCTTAGCTGAGGTGGACAAGACCACGCGTTTTTGTCGTTTAAATAATCATTTATACTATAGTAAGCTTTACTACATAATGTAGCTTTAACAAAATTCTTAAATTTTTGCTCAGTAAGGTTTATTGCTTCATTTGATAATTTATTATAAAAACGTATACAGTTCCCCATGAATGATGTGTTTGTTTTCGAAAGTCTGAGTGTGGGGAAAAGCAACTTATTTTTGTTTCTGGTCTCAATACCGTGAGTGGCTCCTACTTTACTAAATGAATTTAAGTTTTTACGAACATACATAATATTTTCATAGATATATTGGCATGGAACAGTTAGTATACCTATTTCCTTAAACGTATCTCTTAATGAAATTCTAGACCCTAATACATATATGGCTCGAATTGCTCGTTTTTGCAGAACAAAGATTTGATTAATGTCAGCCGCTCGTCCCCACAATAGAATTCCGTAAGACATAACACTATGAAAATAACTAAAATACACAAGCCTGGCTGTATCTACATCTGTTAACTGTCTAATGGTTCTAACCGCATAAGCTGCAGAACTCAATCTACCGGCTATCCTCTCAATATGGGGTCCCCATTGCAACTTTGAGTCAATTGTAATACCCAGGAATACCGTTTCATTTACTAACTCTAGCTTATCGTTATTCAATGTCAAATATGTCTCTACTTGTCTTACATTAGGCAAAGTGAATTTAATACATTTTGTTTTCTTGGAGTTAAGAGCTAAATTATTTACAGTGAACCAATTAGCAACTATGGAAAGAGTACTGTTTGCATTGTCAAAATTGACTTCTTGTCGCTTCAACTTAAATATAAGTGAAGTATCATCAGCAAACAGTACTATCTCACATAATTTATCTACCAAAAACGGTAAATCGTTAACATATACAAGAAACAAGAATGGTCCTAAAATCGAGCCTTGGGGAACACCCATACTGACAGGACAGCCAGCCGAACGCACTCCATTTATGTCAACTAGTTGAGTTCTGTTGCTCAAGTATGATTCCAATAATGTAAGAGCTTTGCCAGTTAGCCCATAATATTTAAGTTTCATAAGTAGAGTGGCATGATCCACACAATCAAATGCCTTCGATAGATCGCAAAATACACCCACAGCATCAAGACGTTCCTCCCAAGCACTAAATATGTGTTTGACCAACGCGACACCAGCGTCAGTTGTAGATCGACCTTTGGTGAAACCGAACTGTTGGTTATGGAGAAGGCCGTGAATATTAAAGTGCGAAAGCATTTGATGCAGCATAATTTTTTCAAATATTTTACTCAGTACTGGCAAAACTGATACAGGCCTAAAATTATTGGGATCATTTTTCTCACCAGATTTAAAAAGCGGTATTAGTTTACTAAGTTTCATCAAATCGGGGAATACACCGACCTCAATGCATCTGTTAAAAAGATTAGCCAAGTGGGGTGCTAGGATATCAATAACATGACTAATAACTTTAACGGACATGCCCCATAAATCTTCTGTCATTTTTAAATTTAATTCTTTATAAGTGGTAATTATGGTCTGTGTATTTATACCATGAAATTGAAAGTCGAGATCGCAAGGCGGTGCATTCCCTCTTAGCAAACGTTCAGCTTCAGCGCAAGATGAATCAAGGTTCTCAGTTGTAGCTAACGGTATACTACGGAAAAAATCTTCAAAGACGGAAGCCACTTCTTCACTAGATGAAACAATTTTATCATTAATTTTAAGTTCAAAATTTAAATCACGTGGTTTATTCTTCCCGGTTTCAGTATTAATGATATTCCATACGGTTTTAATCTTGTTATTAGAGTTTTTAATCTTTCTATTTATATAATCTGATTTAGCTTGGTGGCAAACGGCTTTGAATATCTTTGTATATTTCTTTACATAATCTCTAAAGTTATCGTCATGAGTAAATGTACGCTGTTCATAGAGATCATATAATTTACGTCTGCTCTTATAAATTCCCGATGTTGCCCAGTCATTAAGACTTAGTTTACAATTAACATCTACTTCTTTCTTAGTGAACACGTTTTCAAATTCTTGAGACAAACCTTGAAATATTTCCTTAAAGGCATCATTGGGATTTCTTTCAGAGCTTCTACAGTAGCCAAGTTTACTGCTCAATCGAGATTTAAACTTATCAATTCTGTATGATGTTACTGGTCTGAACTTGAAAGTGGCTGACTTACGTTCAAAAGTACAAGGAAACGTAATAATTTGCCCACTGTGGTCGGATGGTAAACAATTGATTACAGAATGATTAGTAAAATCACAATAACAGTAAATATTGTCAATACAAGTGGCTGAGGTGGGAGTAATTCTGGTAGGTTCCAGGAAGACATTACTTAAATTATATGACTTGAACAAATTAATTATACAACATTTCATAGAAGTCTCAACTAATAAATCAATATTAAAATCTCCCACCACGACCACTTGTTTTGAGCTCTTAGATAAGATGGTAAGACTATCCTCCATCACTTTCTCAAATACTTTATAGTCAGAAGAGGGGGGCCTGTACACGCTTAAAATTATATACTTGTCCATCTCAACACAAGCTAGTTCAGCTATTCTTTCGACCGATAATTTTACAATATCTTTCCTATCCTTACATTTTAAATTTTTCTTTACAAATATTAATGATCCTCCTTTGTCTAACGATTTCCTATTAAATGAGCTAATAACATTGTAATTTTTTACATTAAAATTCATGTCATCATTTTTAAGGTGATGCTCAGTAATACAAATTATGTCTATGTCGTATTGTTCTAAAAATAACTCTAGCATTAGAAGTTTGCGAGAAAGCCCCTGAATGTTCTGGTGTACAACTCTCAGTTGCTCATCTCTTGTCGTGCATGGCAGTTTAAATTTACATTAGTATTACTACTAACTATCGTATCAGTTGGTCCTACTTCTGTTATACTACTTATAACAGGGTCATAAATATTGTAAGCTAACAATTTAGCTATCTGTCGCTTATAAAACTTAGGTACAAATAATGTACTCTTGGTCAAAATAACCTTTGGTACTTTTACCAACGTCTATGCTTTCTACTACAACTTTTCCGGGAAATAGTGATGCTCCTAGCTATTGACTGACAACTATCGATGTCAATAATACCGATAAAAATAAACTAATTCATGACGAACTTGACGGTCGAATGGTGTAGTGGTTAGTGGCCCTGACAGCTATGCCGAAGGACCCGGGATCGATTCCCGGCTGGGGCAGATATTTGATTTAAGACAGATATTATAACCATTTTATTAATAAGACTGGCCCGAACTATCAATCTATTTGACTATTGCAGAACAAGTAGGTAATTATTATTCTTTCTTTTTGGTGTGTAATCTAGTTCTTTATTTATTATTCTTCTTAGGACTGATTTTTCAATGGTAAGATAAGGGTTATCTGGGAAATAATTCTGATGCTGTCGCGTCTGACTGTTTGTATTAGACAGTGACAGCTACAATTTTATTCCTATTGATAGCGTTTATCTGACCATTGAAAAATCAGCCCTTACGCATCAGATACTAATTTACATGTAAGTTATGCAAGCCCCCACTTTATATGACAAAGATCTTCACTCATTTGTATTTATTGTCTTCAGTAACAACTGTACAGCTGTCATTATTTAAGGTGTTGCAAAAGTGGTATACTATATATAAGCCGAAACGGGATGACTCCGAGGTTCATACTGAGCAACTTTGATTCTATGAGTTTTGCCAATGCGCGATCTTTCGGCTATACCCTTTTAGCAATACCATGTACACAGAGCTCCAAAATTGATAATTCGCATATAAATCTGACAGATCGCTTGTTTTCGATTATGTGACACATGATATTGACACCTATTTCTTTCGAACAAGATGCAAAATGCAAGTATTTTTTTAAGGATCTTACGATTTAATGATTCGGGTGTGAAGATCTGCATGTGCATTATTAATTTTGGACAAGTGTGTATAGACATCGATATTACAGCATCACTTCACTAGTGGGACGTCAAAGTCTTTGGCTAAAGTTAACGAAGCAGAACAGACTGGCATCGGGGAAGCCATTAACAAAACCGAACCCCCGCGATGTCGCAGCGAGCTATTTATTATTTCAGGAATTCCTGAAGCCTGGATTAGGTGGATAGTTTATCCAGCGGTAACTGAAAGATTGGATATCCTAATCCTAACTAATATTATAAATGCGAAAGTAACTGTGTCTGTCTGTCTGTCTGTCTGTCTGTCTGTCTGTCTGTCTGTCTGTTACTCTTTCACGCCAAAACTACTGAACGGATTTGAATGAAATTTGGTATACATATGGTCTAGACCTCGAGAAAGAACATAGGCTACTTATTATCCCGGAATTCCCACGGGAAAACTTTTTAAGGCGAAGCGAAGCTCGCGGGAACAGCTAGTTTTAAATAAAGATGAGGTTTTATAGGGTACATTTTGAAGTACCTACTCGTAATTTTTGGTGTGTATCGAAGCCTTAAATATTCAACAAAAACTTTAATAGTTCTTGTAAATACTTAGGTATACATATTGAATGAAATGTTTAAAAAATATATAGTTTTACGGCTTAAGATTAAGATATTTTAGTTTTTTTATTGCTATACATAACAGAGTATTTGGAATCGCAATCACTACACTATCAAGACTACGTATGAAAGGGAATATTTACATACATTCACAGATGCATTCTGGCAAAATTACTTTGAAATTATACCGTAAGCTAACGTTCAGACAGTAGTGACTTGTTTGTTAAGTATACCTAATCATCATTTACATAAAACAAAAACAGAAATAATTAATTAAGTACAAGTTATGTTTTTGCTGGCATACTCCGCATACTACACTCACGGGCAATGAAAAAGTTCCACTCACAAAATGCCGACACCAAACAAACCCAATTTTTTCAAACATTTTATTGACCTATTTAAAATTTGAACAAAATATTACCGTTTTTTGTTGGTTATATCCTAATGGTCTAATAAATGTGCTACAATGTTGCAGAAGGCGTCATTAAGCTAGCTTATCCCGTTTAGGAGTAATTTTAGAGGAACCTTTTCATTGCCCGTGAGTGTAATTTACATACATAAATCGAACACAGCTAGAAACAAGTGCATGATTCACCTGAGGTCGCATTACATCACGAAATGATGCTTCATTTTGTCTAATTCTTACTCACTACTCGTCTACGATTTTTCAACTTGGTGAGAGGACAAGCCAATAAGGGTGGGTTGCACCAGTTAACTTTAACTATTACAAACGTCAAATCTCTTGAAGATTGATCTCTCTCGTCAAGGGATTTGACGTTTGTAATAGTTAAAGTTAAATGGTGCAACCCACCCTAAGAAAAGCGTCGTTCTCTGACTGTTCAGTAGCCTGGGTGTGCCCGGACGTTCTAATACAGTTGATACGTCACTCGGGATTCTTGGGAAGGCTCTTTCTGTGTACTCTATGTTTATGCTGTCTATAAACGGTTTTTGCCGTGTAGGTACTCTGTATTTATGTTGTCTATAAACTGTTTTTGCTCTGTCCAATACCAATTCGTTAGTTTTACGTGTCCACTCGTCTTCACAGTGAGAGTATATTCTGACTACCCCAGCCTTCTGTTTATATCTCTATCAAAAAGTACATGTAGGTATCTCACTTTTCGTGATAACTTGTTGGTCGCTAATTGAGGCATGTTAGCCAGTTTTACCGCCCCTGTAGTGATGGGGGTTTGTTATATATATAAATATATCTGATGATAACTTCGTACATGAAGAAAATAAGGAAGTATGCCGCATATTGTAAAAAATAAACTTATGATGAGAACCAATGATTATTCATTTACAAATCTTCTAAACGAACTAATTCAAAATAAGTGCTTAGTGGTAGAAATGGGATATTGTTTTTAAAGAAAGAAAGAAAGAAACATTTATTTGACGCACTGAACAATAAACACAGAAACAAAAAGAACAAAAGAATACTACAAAAAATATATATGAAAAAACAGAAAATAATACAATATAAACAGACAAGGTTGCTGTCCAGAGCGTCAAAAAGGCACCAGCTCAGCGTGTGCTGTGGCCAGAGAGGCCACAGCGCTGGTTTTCAGCTGGCCCTTTTTGTTGTGACCTCAGTCACGAACGCGAGGTATATAATTAGGATGGGTTGTGTTGTGTTGTGTGTATGTGTGTATGTGTGGAATGTGTGTATATTTGAGTAAGGTAGGTAGGTGTATAAGTAGATATAAGTAAGTAGGTACATTAAGTAAAATATATACAGGGTGTTGCAAAATTGGTATATCAAGCCGAAAAGGGTCCACACAACTTATCCCGGAGATAACGTTTTCGATGTTGGAATCAGGCGCACGACATTTTTATCGTCCCATACAAAATTTAATCCATATTTTATTCTGTATCGTTTTTGGCAACCCTACGTTCTGATAGCATTACGTCAAAAGCTGACGTGTTTATTGTAAACAAAAACATAACCTCAAAAACATATGATAAATCGGAGGCCGCAAATTAGAAATATTACTGATTAGAAACACAAGAGTATGTTTGGAATTTGTACGTTATACCTCCCTAGTTTTGAAACATTGCAACAAGAACATTCTTGGGATACAATCAAAGAAAACATACCTAGTTAGTTCCAAAGTTCAATCCATTTTCACAACAATCCTTTTCCACAACAAACACAACACTACAATCATGTTCAACTCTTCAACAGACATCTGATGAACCACCGCAGCCTCAAATAATCACATTAATCACATTCCACTTTCACAATACTAACTGTTTTGAAGTAATACTTAACACGAAAAACAACAAAACACTTGAACCACGAGAAAAAGGTTAAATCGGTCAGACTTGTGTAAGTTCCAAGTTTTCTTCCATAATTAAATGCTAAAGTTTAAATCGGCACTAAATCACGATTAAAATTATTCCTATGAACTTTCAAATTAGTTACTAGTAATATTATCTAGTAAACATAAAAAAGCAGAAAGCAATTTTTTCACCCGTTGCCATATTGTTGCCGTGTTGCCAATAGAGAAAATTTGCCAGTAAGTCGAAGACCCGTTCCCGTCTCCGGCATTTTTATTTCGTCGGATTTCTTAACCCAATTTAATAAACAGAAAAAATAGTTTTACTAAGTCTTTTTTTTCACTGTCTATTATTTACGTAATATTAGAGACAAGTAAAAATAAATACCGGCGTGAACTCACGCTTTGGCGGATGTTCGCGGCGCGAGTGTAGGGCGGGCTTAAATAATAAAATATTTAAAAATGAACGGATCAGTTTCCATAGGTACGTGATTTTATAAGGTCGTTGACACTCGTTGATATGTAGGTCACTGTGTCACGTCAGGGTTGTTGGTACCCAGTTTTCGAGTAAAACTTTGGACGTTAATTACTCAAAAACGGTACCGTATTTTGAGATTCTGACTTCTTTCCCGGGCTTAGATATAACATGCTGCACATGCTGGTTTCGGCTTGATATACCCTTTTTGCAACACCCTGTATATTTATAAATAATAAGACGCATAATACTAAGTTTATTAATAAACGATAAATAATACAATAGGTACAATATAAATGCATAACATAATAATTATGATAAGAGTTTAAATAAAAGTACGTCAGTATAGTAAGTAGGTAGCCGGTCCGGATATCGCGAATACATTATTATACCTATATTATGTAGGTGGGTATAAGCCATTATGAAACGGCACCCACAGCCTGCAGCGGCGTAAAATATTTTTTTTCAGTATCCGGGCGCGACCCGTTCAGTGCGCCCGCGTCATCCCGCCAGCCGTGCGTAGATAACGGGACGAGGCGGCGGCGCCCGCGCACCCACGCCCGGATACCGAGCACCCTACGAACAGCTAGCAACAACGGTTCTACCTTTTTTGGCATAAGATTTTTTTGCCTAATCTCGTATTGCATAGTAACGTTTGGTCAAAGTCTCGTTACGCCGTTTTTCGAGAGGCTTCTTTAACACTCCTCCTCTCTTACTCCTCATCTTTGATATTCCATCTTGTTCGTAAGTATATTGTTAATCTAAGTATCCCCTGTATAAAAAACCGGCCAAGTGCGAGTCGGGCTCGCGCACAAAGGGTTCCGTAGCAGCAAAATTACAGTTAAATCAACCTATCTCAAAAACTATAAGAGATACTTTGATCAAACCAAAAATCGTTGAAAGAGTTAATTAGCATGCATCACCTCTATTTTTTTTAGAATTTTATACCCCGTAGTTATAAAAATAGAGGGGGGGGGACATACTTTTTACGACTTTGAGAGCTGATATCTCAAAAACCGTTCACTTTAAGAAAAATGTTATATCATTTTAAAAGACCTTTCCATTGATACCCCACACGGGTATGTACATCGAAAAAAAAAATTTCATCCCTCAGTTACATGTATGGGGGGCCCCACCCCCAATTCTTTTTTTTACTATTTAGTGTCATATTTTTGTAGCGGTTCATACAACACATATTCCCATCAAATTTCATCACTGTAGTACTTATAGTTTCCGAGTAAATCGGCTGTGACAGACGGACAGACGGACAGACGGACAGACGGACATGACGAAACTATAAGGGTTCCGTTTTTGCCATTTTGGCTACGGAACCCTAAAAAACTAGTGTAGATAAAATATGTGACAGACATCACTAGCGCGGCTGAAAGTTGCGGCTTGTTAGACCGCAACAAATTCGGAAATCGAGCCCGAATGTTAACGGGAGCCTATTTGCGGGGTCACTCGACCCCACTGTGACCCCACCGTGCCCCCACCGTGACCCCACGGTGGTTTATAACAGTCGTTGTCAGCGGCTGATTAGATGAACATGTTACTGAATTTTGCGCTCGCTATTTTTTGCAATGTGTGTATAATTGAAGGTACCTAAAATGTTTTTTTTTATTATTTTGCTGCCGTTTATTGCGATTGTGTTTTTACTTTTTAGCATGTGACCTATTGCTTTTGTGAGTAATACCTGAGGGCCTTATCTACGTGTTTACTATTTTTTTAATGACTTACTTTACTAACTTACCCCAAAATAACCATCTAGAGGAGGACGTGGCTCGTCAGGCTGTAACTCAATAACAGCTGATTTCCTGAGGCGTGTCACGGAACCCTCCCTAATAACGTGACCTGCGGAACCCTAATTAAGGACCTACTTCAGCAGCACTGGCCCTCGGGGTGTAATTACGAATACACCTGATATACTGGTGTTGTTGTATGGATGTATAGGAACCTAGCTATATAAATGTTATGAAATGGAAGCTTTCTATTTATTATTTAGTTCAAGAACAGATAAAATTAAATGTCTTGTCACTTCAGAAAAGTTGCAATTTGAAGCTAAGTGATAGTGGGCCATGTCTGTCGAAAAACCGATGACCGATTCGTAGTTGAGACGATTTGTAGGGTTCTATCTATCTATCTGTGCTGCGTGTTTTGAAACTATACAAGGCCAGAACGCAGAGGGTGGGACTGCTCACGTATAGTTTCAAATTAAAATGGTGCCATGATTTACTTGAAAGTATACAAGGCCATTACGCACTAATCGCGTATATTTTCAAGTAAGTTGGGTCAAAATTATGGCTTGAAAATATACTGCAGCAGTTACCACTGTGTACTTATCGTGTATATTTTCAAGTGCCAAGCGGCAATGCGAGCACTTGAAACTATACGTGATTAGTTATCAGGTAGTAGGTTTTTATATTGAATACCCATAGATAGATAGGGTAGGCTCCCCTAAACTTTGTGAAAAATATGTCTCTAATATGTCTATAAAAATATGACCTATTAGAGACATATTTTTCACT
Organism: Plutella xylostella; assembly: GCF_932276165.1. Taxonomy (NCBI): domain Eukaryota; kingdom Metazoa; phylum Arthropoda; class Insecta; order Lepidoptera; family Plutellidae; genus Plutella; species Plutella xylostella. The sequence goes on from NC_064003.1 coordinate 9,595,605, forward strand.
CACGAGCAATCAATAAGTCCAAGTTGCAAATTATCAACAGCAAGTGACCCCAATTTTTTAAAACATTTAATTTAGAATTTGAAAAAAATACGTATTTAGTTGATTATAATAATATTGCTGACGGCGTCATTAAGCTAGTCTTTTCTGTTCAGGAGCTATCGTCACTGGAACTTTTTCATTTCTCGTGAGTGTAGTAGGTATTACTCTTAATTCATATAAATATTAAGATATCAGTATTCTTACTTGCAAGTATGATTGCTGTAAATATCAATTTATCAATCTAATTAGAGCTTGTTCATCTTTATTTATTAACATTCTATAGGCATGACAGGCAGAACAAGTAAATTGTAGTCATGTACATTTACCGAAATAGTTAAGTACATCAGAATCACCATGTTGGTATAAATTATATGCGACAAGTACGCCAATCAAGCAATGTGCGTAATAGCAATGTATATTTTCAAGAACGATTCAGTAAATCCCAACTTGAAAGTATACGCGATTAGTACGCACAAATCGTGTATATTTTCAAGTAAAATAATATTTTTTTTCACTTGAAACTATACAGTGCTAGTACACTATGGGTGCGTTCTGGCCTTGTATAGTTTCAAAACACGCATCTGTGCTCTATATCTGTTGCTCTAGCTTGAAAATAAACGAGCGAGTGCTTTTAATAAGTAGGTACAATATTAGTTTTTTGTGAGCTAGTATGACCGTCGGACCAGCGGCATTAAGGGCGCGGGCACATACAACAGTCAACATTCCGTCGCGGTATTATAAAGCTTTAATTATTGTAGTCAGGTAATTCAGGGAATGTTAATGGACACCGAGTGAAACCGAGTGACGATACGAGTTTAATAATTAATAATAACAACAGATTCTAATAGTGTGTTATGTCATTGTCTGAAATTACCTACATCTAACCTATAATTCTTGTCCTCCCATGATCTATGCGACCGAGCCACGATCTTGAGTCAATAAATCACTGGAATAGTGTGTATAATTGCTCCCAGGATTAATTTGACGGTAATCTATTCCAGTATAATGTGATTTTGAGGTTATGACTGGCTGGCGGGCGCAACGGTCGGTTGGCCGCCATATTGGATTACGTCACGATGACGCGACGACTCGCGTTGCCGGGGAAATTGCGCGCCAATTTTAAACTAATCCGTTATTTTATTAGAATTTTGTAAGTGGTTTTTTAGACTTATGCGAAACAGGGGTGCTATAGGTTTGATCTAAACACTTGTATCTATAGTTCATGATGGCAAATTTAGTGACATGTCCGATTGTCAGATGAAAGTATTATTTTTTTCAGGATTAAGTTTTATTTTTGAAAGTTTTACTTACTAACCTAGGTAGGTACCCAATTAGTTTATTCGAAAACTCAAAAAAACATTTTTAAAAGCCAAATAATATCAAAAATATGTTCAGTTTATACTCTAAAAAGCCATCTATCTTATACTGGTGGTGGAAAGCGGTGGAAGAGCAACAAATGTAAATCTCACAATATGTAGGGAATATTCTAGAATCGTCAACTCAGCTGAAGCTATAAATTTCAGCCACTGAAAGCCAGCTGCCGTTCACTCCAGATTAAAAGACATTCTGTTGACCCCATCTCCCAGGGACTGGCGCCTTATTGTCTATTCCTAACGCGATCACTTTGAATCTGCGGGCCTATTGTGGTATTTTTTCATCTATCGCTTTAAGAAGGACAGACTGTTCCATGTAAATATATGTAAATGTAATACATGTTTTAAATTCCCCTTGTTTTCCGTAGAGGTACATATGTAAGTAAATGATTATTTTTTTAATTTTACCTTGTTATTTATTTCTTCTTCTTAAGGTAAGTTAACATCTTAAAATCTCCCTAAAATATCAATTGTTATTTACAAAATGTACCCATTAGCATCGATCAAATATACAAATTACATAATAGGTATAACTTCTAATTTACATACCTCATGCCTCATACCTCTATGATAATAATTGTACTTATAAGTCTTCTAATGTAAAAATATGAATACTTGCCTACACCAGCAGTCATTATTCTGTGCCTACACTACTACGAGTGACGTTCTGTACTACCGTCCACTTGCGGGGGACTTGTACTACCGTCCGGGGCACTTGCTAAGGCTTGCTATATTCTTTCCACAACAGCAACGGTACGCTAAAAAGAAGAATATTAAGATTGACATAAATAAAACCCAATACGATTATAAATCGTTAGCGATAGATATAGAACAAGACAATAAGGTAGCAGATTTACAAAATGTCCGCGTGGAAAATTGCACCAAAAGATTTATTTACCTGAATATTCTCATGCGGAAAGCTCAAACTGCCAGCTAAGGTGAAAGCTGATAATATTTCATTCACTTTGTGGCGGTAATCAGGCTTTAATGAACTGGACTTTCATGCTTGTATTATTTATTTGCCGGTGAGTCTTTAAAATAGAAGTAATAAAATGTCATTAATCACGATCTAAATATATAGTAATAGTAATATGTTTATTGCAAAGAGTAATAATAATAGTAATATTTTTATTGTAAAGAGGGATATATGTGTATCTCTCTGGGTATTTATTTATTTATTTATTCTTCATTGCACAATATACAAAGTAATTATGTACAATTAGGTGGACTTAATGCTAAAAGCATTTTCTACCAGTCAATTCAATATTTGTCTTATTTAATATCTGGCACACGGACTGTTCCTATCCTGAAATGTCACTGGGTACAGTCAGTGTAAGCTGAAAGTTGCACAGACAAATACACAGTCCTATAGATCTGACAGAGAAATATAAGCTCTGCATGCTGCCAGTTACTTACTGGCTGAGTCGGTTTTCAGTTGTGCTTGTTGTTTTGTTTATAATGGTTTGTTATGTCACAAACTTAAGATATTGCAATTTAAAAGTCAGTAATAAAAAATTTAAGGTACATTTGTGATTATCGAGGAGGCTCCTGCTTTGGAACAAAACATAAAATAGGGTATTCATAGCATCTGACAGAAATGCCTAGTTTCCTACGCCGCAGGGGACTAAGTACAGTACCATTAGTAATTTAACTTAGTACATATTTTACCCGTAGTAGTTTTTACCATACACATTGGACCGCGACGTAATTTACTTTCTTGCTCTCGGGCGCACACTTTTCCATTTCGTTACAAGCGTTTGAAGACAACAGAAACAATTTGTTGTCTCGTAGTTTTCTAGATATCTAGATTATCTGGGGAGCAACAACTCCCAATCTTGCTGAGGGAACTTCGCGCACAACTTGTACCGATAAATCTATTTCCAACTTTAACCGTAGTGTCCTTGGGAACCCGGGTTTCCGGAGTAAAGTATGAATGTATGCGCTTTGTTCGTAGCAACAGGAAACTTTGTAGGTAGGCTACCTTTATTGGAAATAACAATAATAACCCCTAATCGGCCATAGTGTTATCTTACCTTGTTTCGAAATTCAACCCTTTGATTTAAGGATGAAAACCGATGGAATAATTTGAGAAGCCATGGCTGTTTAAAGGTTAACTTAGCAGCTGGTAAAAAATCATGGTCTTCTTCATCCAGCCACTAGCAGCTCTATGTACAAAAAATATTTGATACATACGAGTACATGACCATAAAACATAGCGAACTTGTGCATAATGCCTATAGATACAACATAATTTTTAAAATTCTGGAAAAAATATTTAAATAATAAGCAAATTCGTTGGAAAACACACCGAAATTTTGTAAAAAGCTTGTCAAATATTGTCTCCGCAAAAAGGGCACAATTAAAGTGTGAGAATTGTTTTAACATCGGATCCGGGTAACGAATGCGGGCGCACGGCCGTCCGGCATTGGAGGGTCACTTCAGCTTCATGAACACGATATTTCAGAGCGTATGGTCCGCAGATCACGACTCTGTGGCCATTTTCTCCATAGTCGGTTATCTAACCGACAGGGATTGATTTATAAATTAAACGTCATCTCCATATAAAATTCATAACAGATGTGTCAAAAGTCAACCGTTACTCCCCGGTTATGCTGTAACCGACTATGGAGAAATTGGCACTCTATCTCATTGTATTAAACTAACCGATTGTTTGACTGGACTCTGAAACTTGGAATTTTGTTAAGCTGGAATAGCCCCGCTGTATGTACACAAATAGCGGAAGAGGCCCCTGCTGGTAAGTATACCAGGCTTTTTAAATCGTAAAAGAGGTCATAAGGTTGTATGTTGTATGTGTAAGTATTTTGAGCAGACCTTCAAAAAATAATAACCATTGCAAAGTAAGATCGTCTTATCTATAAACTCGTATACGTTAACTGTACAGAAGTTATGTTTCACTAAATAATATAATCTATCCAGAACCCATTAACTAAATTACAAAAGACAAACAATGCCCTGTAGTGAAGTATAACTATAGCCATAGCTTCGATATCACGACACACCATTATTAGAATTAGTACCGGTTTCCTATCGGAGGTCAGCGGGGGCCCGTGGGACACCCTGTATATAGTTAATTTATGGCTTACGATAGTGATGTCAATGTCACAATGGTTTAAAGATCGACATTAATGGCCTTACATTGCCTTACCTTAACACAAACGCTAGTGTGGGTACCTATCGTAAACTGGTTCTCAAACGATTTTCGGATTCAAAATGGAATTTGATACTAATTAGGTACCTACTTCGTAAATTTTATTTCGTTTTGACTGCGGTGTAGAGCCCATGTAAGATACTCTATGAAAACTAGACGCTCATCTTACATCGAGTTAAAAAACCAAAAATTACGTGTTTAATTAAATCCATTAAGATTAATTGAACTCCGATTGCGCTTTTATAAGTAAATTAAAACTTAATAGCTTCGCCACCATTATCGACTGCAATAATTAAAACAAATGCATTATTAAAGAAGTCCATCAATGAAGTTTTCAGTTACACAAGTAAGTACAGTGTAGTAAAAGTTACAAACAGCTTAGTTTATGTAACTTTCTGTAACAGATGTGGCTGACGTTACACTCACAGTGGGTCGAGCGGCGTACTTGCAGAATTCTACATAAACTTTCATATTTCACTTTTGAAACCAATCTAACATTCGAACACTTTAAATTTCCACCTATAGAACTTAGAAGAGATTACTTAACTATATTTTTTTTCAGTAGAGTGATTTTTGTCATGCAATCACAGTAGGTAGGTACTCTACTTTATTTTAACATAGGAAATAATCATAAATTTCGTAAATACATTATGCTTATGTAGCTACGTTATTTGATCACCTTTAACTACGTAGATAATACTTATCTTATTATTGACCGAGAATAAGATCAAATTTTGTCAACAGTGGGCCCGTTTGCCAATAGTTTTTGTTTTGTTATGTACAATCAGGCGATTACCGAACCCTATGGGCTAGACGAAGCTTTCCCTGTTTTAATGTTAGTTCCGATGGTTATCTACCTATCAAAAATAAACTAGGAACGTGCTATTTATAGAAGCAGCATTTCCTAATAAGTATCTACCTCAAAATACTATTTTTTTGCTACTTTAAATTAATACAACTGAAAAACTAATTTAACAATCGTAAAAATAAATTAGTCTATCATGACGAGCTGTTTGCTGTTTGATCCTCTTTCTTCTGCATGTAAGTACTTGTTAGTTTTAGGGTTTGTAACCGTGATAAAAGGATTAACCAGTCAGAAAAGCATCACTTGCTTACTGCCCACAGTGCTCTGGACGTATATTAAGAACTGTTGATACTTCACTCGGGGAGCCCCCATTTATGCACCAACTTGGCACTCAGGATAAGCCGCTACTACCGTAAATCTCAAGCTACGCGGTCACAGCTTTTATACTAGCGATAACTTGCATAAACTTAACTAACTTTACTAGTAAAACCTGAAAATACACTTACTTGATACTTCATGCATACTTGCTGGAGGAATTTAGTGCTGCAAGGCTTCAGGGGGGTCACTCTCTAACGACGAACGAACGAACGAGAATTGTCACGCTATCGGCAAGTTTAATGCAACAAGATAGAGCCGTGGTTCGCGCAAGGCTATTATGTAGCTTCGGAAAAACAAAAATGCAGCGCCAGCGCTAAGCACGGTTCTATCTCATTGAAACGAGAATTGTCATGCAATCGGCTCTCTTAATACACTCACGGGCAATGAAAAAGTTCCACTTACAATATGCCGACACCAAACGACCCTAATTTTTTCAAACATTTAATTTAAAATTTGAATAAATATTACCCTTTTTGAGTTGGTAATATCCTGATGCTCTGTAAAATGTATTTCAATGTTGCAGAAGGCGTCATTAAGCTAGCCTTTTCAGTTTAGGAATAATTTGGTGCTCTCCATGACACCTTTTCATTGCCTGTGAGTGTATTAAGAGAGCCGATTGCAAGACAATTCTCGTTTCTTCGTTCGTCAATTTAGAGAGTGACCCCCCACTTTCATGAAAGTATGCTTGATGAAAACTTAGATAATTCTCGTCCCGGTGAGTTAATGGTTAAATGGCGGTTGTTATAAGTTTTATCGAAAATACCTATCTGTTATCTGAATCACTTATGCAGTCAGCAAAAAAGATATGTACTTATACCAGTGCGGACATTTTTATTTAAAGATCAACTAATAGGTGACATAGGTACATACATACCCCCACATAATAATGCTATTATATTATTAATATTATATACATCCACCATCAAAATGTACTTCAATATTACAGACTTTAGGATAATTTGGTGCTATTGTCACTGGTTTTTTTTTTATTTCTCGCGAGTGTATAAACAGGGTTACCTACTTCTAGCAGTCCTAACCTCACTGGAACGATACATTTAGCAAACCTGGTGCCTCATTTAGGTTTCCGGTCATGTCGTAAATTCGTAACTGGCCGAGGTGGATTTGCGTTATTTATTTATTCGCTTCAGCCAAAACACGAAAACGAGCTTTCGTCGAAAATGAGCAGACCGTGGCCAGTACATAATTAAACACCCTGTATAAATGGCCAGTGCGGGGCAAAAAATAACTTTTCACTCACATAATCTGGGGAAAAGTTTGAATTTTTAATTGACTAGTTGCCGTGAGCTCGCTTCATGAAATTACGAATTGAATTATTGAACATTCGATATTATGAGAAAAGCTGGTCGTTGGTTGTTGTAAGAAAAACTCTGTAATATGCTTTTTCTCTAGTTCTGAGACGTAGTCGTAGCATATCAAGAAAGAGTACATACTCGTACCAATCATCAAAGGTCATCATCAATCATCTTTTGACAGCTTTTAGGTTAAATCTTGATATGTTTTCAAAACATAGCTCCAACTAATGATATTCTAATAATAAAAAGGCTCCAACGTGCAACTAGAAGATATTATTTTCACCTCGGCTGTTATTTAGACCGCGGCAGCGTGAACGAGTGTGGCGGGAATATTTCAGGAGCATCCGAATTGCACATTCAAATGTGCGCTCTTGCGGTATGAAAATTAAAAATACACCTACTTTCTTGCAGTCACTATCAGCCTTTTTTATAAATATTTATAACTAATACGGTAACGATTCCGCTCCCAACCCACGAACTACCCAACGGCAACGATCTCTTCGTGAAATGGTTCTTACTAAAGAAACGTCAACCAAAACAGCCAAGCAGGGGAGAATGGAGATACCGGAAAGAGTCACAAAGACATCCCAGACAAAATCCGAGGCCAGTACAAGGACGTCCGTCCCAGAGGTGCCCGAAAGGAAGAAGCGCAAGTCGCCATCACCACCAGCGATTACAGACTTAAAATCAGACAGTCAATCGGAAGCAACGTCATCAGTTCTGGAGCAGACGTCAGCAACTGCCTCCGTGGTATCTAGAGTAATAAATTGGGAGCAATGTGACATATCCCCTCCTCGAGAAGTCCTCTCAGACACGGAGTCCGAAGCGTCCAGCCTCGACCTTGCCGGGTCCAACACAAGCAAAGGGCGGCCGAGCATGCTATTTGCCCCCAGTGGAAAACGCAAAGGCGCAGAAATGGACCTGGCGACAAAACTAGCGACCGAAATGTTCCAAAAGGGGAAAGATGCAATCGAGCAGGCCAGTAAGATAAAGCGAGAGCACAAGACCATCGTATTAGAAAGCATTTCTGGCCTGTACGAAATAGTGCTTTCCGTTTCGGACTCTAGATCGCGGGCCAAGTGCGACCTGGAGAAAGAAAAGGCGAGGAATGCTATAGAACTGATGAGAGTGGAAAGAGCGCACACAAAAAACATAAACGAGCTCAATAAAATGCTCGCCGGGGAACTGGGACTTGCTAGGAAAGATCTAGCTGCAAACCTTGCCGAAACCAAGGCAATTAGGGACTGGCAAGGGTACGAGACTCAAGAGCCACACAGGCTCATAAAGGAGACCGCCGAGGCCATAGAAGACCTCAAAAAGCGCCTGAAATTGTTAAATGACACCGTAGCTAGCCAATCTGGACACCTTACATCAAACGAGCCTATTCTTAAGGATCACGCCTACATAAAAACAGGTGTCGAAAGTTTAAGAAACCAGATAGATGAGCTACGGCGGGACATGCATACAGAAGGTAAAAAGGCTTCCGAAATCCATGGCCTCAATACAAAAATGATCGGTCTCCTGGAGTCTCAGCCCAAATATTGTAAGACCGATACCACTGCTGAAATGAGCAAAGTCCTAGAAATCCTAGGTAAAATCGACTCCAAGAGGATTCCTGAGTCCACCCCGCAGCCCATCGTTGTCAACCTTAACGAGCAGTTACAACCCATAACTGAAACGCTGGAGGCCGTCAAGTCCGAGCTCCGCACTATGCGAGAGGAGAAGCGGACTCTGCCACCGTCATCCCTAAGTCTCGAGGCAGAAATGGCCATTGCGGAGTGTGAAAAAGGAGCGAAGAGGACTTACGCCAAAGTAGCCGCACTACCTCCTCCACCACTAAAACCGAACCATACCCTAATTATATCGTCCAGTGACAACAAGCAAACCGGAGACAACTTAATAGACCGGATAGCGGTAGCACTGGACACAAAGAAAACGGGGGCAAAGGTGGACAGGATTAGAAAAGCCAAAAATCAAAAGGTTGTCCTTAGTTGTGGAACGCGCGAGGATCTGAACCTCATCCACAACAGAGTCCAACTGGACAAAGGCTTAAAGGTGCAGGTGGCGAAGGCCGGGAATCCTCTTATTATTATAAGAGATGTCATTAAGGCCCATACTGACGCGGAAATTGTGGAGAACCTCCTGGCGCAGAACAAGAACCTCCTCCAGGACCAAGACCTCAAGGAATGCACAATGAAAGTGCGATACAGGAAAAAGGCACGCAACACCCTTGAGTGCCATCCGGTCTTGGAAGTTTCCCCGCTCGCCCACAAAAAACTTGTAGAGGCAGGGAAAGTGTATATCGGGCTACAAAGAAGACCTGTGGCAGACCATTCCCCTCTCGTGCAATGCACTAAATGTCTTGGGTTTGGCCACACAAAGGCAATCTGCAGGGAAACAGAGGACCTCTGCAGCCACTGTGGAGGTAAACACACGTGGGAGAAATGTCAGTTGAGACTGGACAGACTGCCACCTAAGTGTAAAAACTGCTCCTCCACAGCCAACGGTGAAGGTAACGACCTCAAGCACAATGCGTTCAGTAGTGAGTGTCCCGAAAGAATGAAATGGGATGCTATAGCACGGTCTCGAATATCCTACTGCTAAAGGCTCCTCACAGATGCAAAACTCATCCCCCCAAAGTGTCAATCAACGTAACAATGAATTAAACGTAATTCAAGTGAATCTGCATAGGTCTAAACTGGCAACCGCAGAACTATACCAGGTGGCAATGGAGACAAAAGTTTCAATAGCTCTTGTTCAAGAACCCTACGTGGGAAAACATGGCTATATGAAACAACAGCCAGGAACACGCCTTATCCAGTGTACCCTAAACCGACAAAAGCCAGTAAAGGCAGCCATCATCGTCTTCGGCGACTTGCTAGAGGTAATCCACGATCCACAGCTGGTGACAGAAACCGAAGCAGCAGCCGTGGCGATCGGAGGGGGGACAAAACTGGGCCTGGTATCAGTTTACTTTGAGGGGGATCAGGACATAGATCCATACATTGAAAGGACTAAAACATTCTGCGAAAAATTGAACACGCGAAACCTCATTGTAGCAGGCGACGTTAACGCATGGAGTCACTGGTGGGGAAGCGTCTCGGAAAATGACAGAGGGGTGGCGTACAGCTCATTCCTAACAGAAATTGACCTCCAAATTCTCAACACAGGAGACACACCAACCTTCGAAACCTACAGAAATGGAAAAATCTGCAAAAGTACGGTAGATGTCACCGCCTGTAGCACGTCACTTCTGGGTAAGATCGAGGACTGGAAAGTCGACGCAAACTTAATAACTTCTGACCACAACGCAATCACCTTTACACTGCGAACGGGAAAGGCACTAGAACACCTAAAGCCAATCACAACGCGTATGTATAATACCAAAAAGGCGAACTGGTCGAAATTTGCGTCAAAACTAAAATCCCTCCTGGTTGAGAAAAATATCACAACCACGTCCGTACAAGAGTGTGACAATCCAGAAGATCTTGAAAATATGATCTCAACGTACACTGAAGCCATCCACGAAGCCTGCGAAACGTCCATCCCAACCGCAGGAAAATGGAAAGGGGAACCCAAACCCCCGTGGTGGTCAAAGTCGCTTGAAGATCTCAAAAAAGATGTGTTGAGGAAAAAAAGAAGAATAAGGAATGCTGCTGCAAGCAGAATGCCCTATGTCATAGCGGAATACCAAAAAACTAAACAAGAATACTCCGAAAAAGCCGAGAAAGCCCAAATAGAGAGCTGGAAGGAGTTCTGCACGACTCAGGAAAAAGAAAGCATGTGGGACAAAATCTACAGGGTGATAAAGAAAACCTCAGGCAGGCAGGAAGACATGCTCCTCAGAGACACTGCGGGCAACACTTTATCCCCACAACAGTCAGCAGAACTCCTAGCAACGACGTTTTACCCAGATGACTCCGAAAGCACCGACCAACCATTCCATGCGGAACTGAGAGAAAAAACCAAGGAAATACCACGGAAACATCTAAGAGATAACGACCCACCCTTTACAACCGTGGAACTCGACCTTGTGCTACAAGCAATGAACCCAAAAAAAGCCCCAGGACCCGATGGCTTCACTGCCGATATCTGTGGCGCAGCCATCCAGTGCGAGAGGGAGGTGTTTATGGCGATAGCCAATAAATGCTTATCATTTAGACACTTCCCATCGCAATGGAAAACGGCGCACGTGGTGATCTTGCGGAAAGCTAGCAAAGAGGACTACACGCACCCAAAATCCTACAGACCTATAGGGCTACTCTCAGTTCTCGGAAAAATAGTTGAAAAACTAATGGTCGCTCGCCTACAGTGGCATATCTTACCGACGCTCAACAAAAACCAGTACGGCTTTATGCCCCAGAGAGGTACCGAGGACGCTCTCTATGACCTTGTAGCACACCTAAGAGAGGGAATGAACACCAAAAAATTTGTTGTACTTATCTCCTTGGACATAGAGGGCGCCTTCGACAACGCATGGTGGCCCGCTTTAAAACATCAACTGGCAAAAAAAAGGTGCCCACAAAATCTGTACGAGATGGTATGCTCATATCTCAGTGACCGAAAGATCAAGGTCAACTACGCTCGAGCGGCATGTGAGAAGGGGACCACTAAGGGATGTGTCCAAGGCTCCATAGGAGGACCAACTTTCTGGAACATCATCCTCGACTCACTGTTGCACAAACTAGAGGCTGAAGGAGTGTATTGTCAAGCATTCGCAGATGACGTGGCCCTTGTCTTCACAGGTCTAGCAGTAAAAACCCTAGAGGTGTCGGCTAACAAAGTACTCGATAAAATAGTGGAATGGGGAACTCGCAACAAACTCAACTTTGCACCACATAAGACCAACGCGATGCTGTTAACGAAGAAGTTGAAATACGATTTGCCCCAACTATTCATGGCTGGTACAAAGATAAACCTCGTAGAGGAAATAAAACTGTTGGGCCTCATCATAGACCGCAGGTTAACTTTCAAAGCTCACATAACCGCTCAGTGTAAAAAGGCAGCAGACATTCACAAACAGCTAGCGCGCGCAGCGAAGGTAACCTGGGGACTAAACGGTGAAATTGTGAGGACAATCTACATCGCAGTAGTGGAGCCCATCATGACATACGCCGCAAGCGTCTGGTCACAAGCCGTCGAACTGGAAAGTAACAAAAAACAACTTTTCTCGCTACAAAGAGGTTTCGCACAAAAAATATGTAAAGCCTACCGAACAGTGTCGCTCACATCTGCACTGGCACTGTCGGGCTTGCTGCCTCTCGATCTCAGAATACAGGAGGCAGCAAATCTGTACAAATCAAAAAAACTCTTGTCAGCTGACTACCTCCCACCTGGCAAAGATCTCGAACGGAATGTAGGGTACTTGGACTTACCACATCCGTCCACACTTACCTCTACCAAGTACGAGATCCTTGAAAACACCACCCTGCTGGACACCGGCTCCCAAATCTTCACGGATGGAAGCAAGATAGAGGGAAAAGTCGGCGCCGCCCTAAGTTGGTGGGAGGATGGCAAAGAAAAACTGTCCGAGACTTTTGGTCTCCACCCATCGTGCACGGTCTTCCAATCGGAACTTTATGCACTTCACAGGGCAACAAAACTGGTGAGCTCTAGCACGGATAAAAAAGTGAACATCTTGAGCGACTCGAGATCATCACTCGATCTGCTCCAAAATCCGAAACTCAGCCACCCCCTGGCAAGAAGCATAAAGGAAAACATTGCGAGGGCTGTGAGCGATGGCGGAGAGATACAAATGTTCTGGTTGAGGGCGCACGTAGGAACTGCCGGGAACGAAAGAGCTGATGAGCTCGCCAAAACAGCAGCACTACACAGCACCTCCCACGACTATGACAAAGTCCCCCTGTCCTATGTCAGAAAAAAGATCAGAGAGGAATCGGTCCGAAAATGGCAAGATCGATACGCGACCTCGAGTACAGGAGCAGTCACGCGTAAATTTCTACCGGATGTCAACCAAGCATACCGAATTACGCGAACTTCTAAATTGACCCCCGCTCACGTACAAATGCTGACCGGACACGGGGGGATAGGAGAATATTTGTACAGATTCAAACTTAAAGGAAGCCCTGGATGTGATTGCGACCCCAACATCAGTGAATCGGTATGGCACATCATTCTGGACTGCCCCCGTTTTCTTGCTGCAAGACATGATCTGGAGACACTGATAGACAGGAACTTGGTGGAGTCGGAATTAAAAGATATTCTGGCAGACACCAATCACAGACCTCATTTTCTATCATACGCAGATCGAATCTTCCGAGTAGCAGCAAGGAGAAACAGCACAATTTCTCGCCCTGAAGCCCAATCAACATCAACAACATCAACATCAGTAGTCCAATCATCAAACCCGACCATCTCAGCACCACAACAAGTGACTCCAAAAGCAACAGCGACAAACCAGCTGTTGTCTTGTGGCGAAAAAGGAGAAGCCGGACTAAGACGCCGAAGTGTGGCTCTGTTCATGGACAGTAGCAGCGAAAGACTCGGCATCAGCTTCTGCGTCTCGGGGGCGCGAAAGCGTGTAGCCATATCACCCGGCCTAGCCTCTCTCCTAAATGGAAGCACATCCAAAGCTACCATGAAACGTAAAGCCTATGACGCACTGCCGGTAACACTAGTGGGAGATCAGTCCTGCAGACTAGTACGATGCCGTAACAAGACCATCGCACTATTGGAATGGGCCGATGACACCCCGTTTGTCCAGGCATGCTCATGGCTCACTATGCTTGGAGAGAGAGCACAAGATAGTAACGTCCCCAAGATAATAAGTGTAGACGCAATGGTGATCGAGCATAAGAAAGGTGAAATTGTTGACCAGCTGGGCTGCCTAAAAGCCTCAAAACAACACGAAATAGTTGTGTATGAGGACAGAGGTGAAGACCTAAGCTTTCTCAGTGGACACATACCCGTGAGGAACAACAACCACCAACAAACTGAAGCGGCCACCGGATCAGAACGCCTACAGGAGAGGATGGCTTCCGAGTCCGTCGCTGCTGCTGAACAGCAGGAAATAAATATGAGGATGCAGAGCAGAATCTCGCAGGGGCGCGCACAAGGGTTCCTTCAGGCATTCAAATCAGCTGCCCAAAGCCTTATGGGGAAACCACAGAGGACACCTGAGTGGCGCCAAATCCCCAAAGGCCCCATCCGAAAAAGAACGGCCCAAAGAACCATAACAAGAGCCGACATGGGTCAGGTGGTCCCACCGAAGCTAAAAACAGCAACCTCCCCTAAAGAGCATTTGGAGAATGCCGTCATAGAATTTGTGGCAATAACAACCGCCACAAAGCAGGTAAACCTCTTGTCCTGCAAAACCATCATGCAGACCTACAGGCAAGAAAACGAAGGCCGGCTAAAAATTCTACTCGAGGAGGCCGAAGCCTGCATATACGATAACAGTAGTTGCCAAGTCCTCAGAGGCAAAATGACTGGAGCGTATATGGCGGCTTACAGCGAGGAAAGCGGATTTGTACCCTGGGAATGCAACTCCTCAAAATTTACTGTCCCACACAACAACCAAATAGTGGTCGTCGCCCAGTGCACCAGGATTATGCTAGAGGATAAAATCCTAGCAAAAGTGGAAACCATCAACACCAACTGGAATCACTGGACGATGCCCACTATCACTTGGGTGAACGGGGTACCTGGATGTGGGAAGACAACCTGGGTGATAAATAACTTCGATGTGAGCAAAGACACCATTATCACAACAACAACTGAGGCGGCCATCGACATAAGAAACAGGCTAGCGCATCGTATTGGTGACATGGTCAGAACTAGGGTGCGTACGATGGCATCAGTCCTGGTAAACGGCTTTAGAGAACATGTCGGATGCCAACGCCTGATAATTGACGAAGCCCTGATGAACCATTTCGGGGCAATCGTAATGGCCGCCCACCTGTCTCGTGCCTGTGATATTGCTCTGATCGGAGACATCAATCAGCTACCATATATCGACAGAGAGAACCTATTCGAGCTTAGGTACAATCGCCCAACACTGGTAGCAAACATCACCCAGGAGCTGTTGTGCTCATACAGAAACCCCATGGATGTTGCATACGCCCTAAAGGAAGTATACTCAGGCATATACGCAGCCACAGCGCGCATCCAATCCCTGCAGCTGAAAAGGTTAACAGACGCAGTAATTCCCAAATCCCAAACCAACACTCTGTTCCTGGTGCATACACAGGAAGAAAAAGAGACCTTGACCAGCCAAGGGTATGGTGAAGGAATGGGCTCACGCGTCCTAACCATACACGAAGCACAGGGATTGACGTACGAATCCGTTATTATCATTAGAACAAAAGATAAAATAAAGCTGCATGATAGCGTACCTCACGCAGTAGTGGCGCTGTCGAGGCACACCACCACCTGCACCTACTATGCGGATGACACCGAGGACGCTATCGGCAACCTCGCTAAAACGGCAATAACAGCGCCAAAGAAACGCATCCTCGAGTACAATCTAAAAATGGCAGTTAAGAATCGAGACGAAGAGGTCATTGCACTTTCTGGGGAAATGTTAAGAAGGCATAACGGGGCGGAATAAAACATAAAATATAATTTTGGTTAAGAGCTCAAAATATAGGCCAAATTGATTATTATATAATTATTATAAAAACTAACAATTAAAATAAGTTATCTTTAAGAACAGAGTCACACACTAACATCAGGCAAAACATGACCTATAACGACTGAGGGGCCGAGCCATTGCCAGGTGTCTACTAAGTTCTCCGAAGAAAGCTGGCATTGGCCCTGTCCTTCTTAAGTTTGTTGCCATTACTAATGTAAGTGTGACTCTGAAAACCATTAATAAAAAAAAAAAAAAAAAAAAAGGAAAAAAAAAAAAAAAAGACATTTCTTGTATAATGAGATACACGGCTGGGGGTTTTTAGTCGGTTAACGCCCGACACTACCTGGGTCCTCTTCCCAGGTGTCCATGTGGATTTTCCCCCAGCAGTGAAAAAAAAAGAGAAAAAGAACAATATATATATAAAAGAAAGAATATATAAACTAAAGACAAAATAAATATATATAAAAGATAATATATATAAAATAAACTTCCTTACCGAGTAGAAAGTAGATAAAAGAATTAAAAACTATCTCATAAAAATTACCACTCTTCAAAAGGCACGGACATAAAGTCTGTGGAGTGATAATCATTTATTAAAAAAAAAAAAAAAAAAAAAACTAATACGGTAGGTACGACAGTCGGGTTGCCCACTTACCCGATAACTTCAGCGCATTGCACTGATTCAAAAACGGCGATACGGCTCGCGACCTATCACGTGAGTACAAATTACGTACAGCGAAAATCGGATGACTCGCTTGCGAGTCACCTCTGACTACCCCTTCGGGGATTACAGTCGTGAGCATATGTATTTATGTGTGTAATACGGCAGGTACCTAAAGTAAATCGAAGTTTAATAAATTACCATTATTATACTTTTATTTTTTATGAAATTTAATATTTTACAAACTACTGTAACTGTAACTACATGTATCACGTCCAACATAGACATAAAACATCCAGTCTGTGACAATGTGCCTACTTTTTTGCTAAGTAAGTGTCTCTCACTTACTTTACATCTTGTTTTATGTTCTAGAGCACTACTGTACCCAACTCAAACATCAAATAGGGTTCTGACACTGGACACTATACAACTTTTCCCTTGTCATTAAAATAGCTTTAGGCAGCCCCTAGCAAGCTTGTCATACGAAATAACTTCGTGTAATGTCTTCAAGTTACGCCTGTGTTGGGTATTGTAGCGGTGTCATTTATATTACTAGCCAGTCGTGTGGGTACACAACTATGTTTTAATACGTACTAGATGGAATGTCAGTGCAAAAGAAACGTCTCGATAAATAACACCCCACTTCCACTACTCATCTGTTATTTTGAGTACGTTCGGTTTGAAGATTTGTGACTTTAATCATTGGTAGGTAAGTACACTTAAGTACAATGGTTGTGATTTGGTTAAACTCAAAACTGTTTGATAGTAAACAAAATGCAGACAGTTTTTTGCTTTGTTTTTATGTATGCGACACACCATATGTTCGAATTTTTTTATCTAAGCGTACCCACTACTGAAGAGTTGGAAATTATGATCAACGTTGGTGGCCTATGGTCTATAGTTGGTTCTCAACACTGAAACGCATCGCAACACTGAAAATGACACAAATAATCAAGAGACAAGTATACGTCCATCTAGGTAATTTTATCAATACTGTTGTGTTATACGTAAGTAATTACGTAAGTACGGATCCCAAACTAGACCGATCCTTTATTGGTAGGTATCAGATAGCTATAAATAACCTTTAAAAACTTAGGTAAGAATCAGATTCATCATTCGTCACTCAAGACAAGATAATTAAATACGACTACCATCTTATAAGAAACCTTTCTCTCTTCCAAGACTGAAAAAACTATCAGTCCCTCTCCAATGTCCATGTAATAGTAAAGTCTAACGACATACACCGGATAGAGGTCAGAAGTTGTACCAAGTTTGTGCCCGGCCGCGCGGCTAAGGATGGTTCGTTATCCAGCTATTAGGACCTCTTAGGACAGTTTGACGGAAAGGGCACTTTCATAAGACTCGATACTTAAAACTGCGGCCAACTATCCCCAACTCGGGGAGGGAAAGGGGGAGGGTTGGCGGATTGGCGCTGTTAAAAGTCGGTTGAAGTAGGGCAGATGTGTTTTAAACTGCGATACTTACGTATTTTAAGTAAGTATATACATAGTTACGCACCAATGATAATGTTATGAAATAATTAAAAATATAACTTGCACAAAAAGTAACTGCAGACTAAAATTCCCAAAATAAATTTTCTTCCAGCCATCATTTTGATTGGTTAGCATTCTTCCGTAATAGGACTCCCTAAATTCAAAGGGCCCTTTTAAAACGACGAATAAAAGGTTAACATCCGTCTCCAGTCGTGTGGGCACTTTTCATCAATTTCAATGTTTACTGTCCATTACATTCCATCTTGTGCCGTCCGCGGGTTGATGGATGATGCTCCTTCAAGGTGGAAATTATTTCTTGATCGAATATCTTTGAAAGGGGATTCAATTTAGTTCCAGCTTTCAGGGTCTCTGCGGTTACTTTGTGAAGGATCCCAGAGACGCTTGGCTGCACGATGTGATCGTGTTTTTAACCGCCGCGGCATAAGGTGATGTAAGTTTGACGTATGTGTCTGTATGTCGTTGAACGTATTCGTGAGGTCACCTTATAATGACCAGCGTAGTGGCCTTATTGTCCACAGTAAATGCTGAGCTGGTGCGTTTTTGACGCTCTGGACAGCGACCTGGACCTGTCGTATTATTGTTTGTTTTGTATTGTCAATCTGTATATTGTTAGTGTTTTTTATAATATTCTGTATTTTTGTTGTTGTTTTCAGGGTGTCAAATTAAATCTTTCTTTGTTTTTTTCGTATTAGGGTGCTTACATAGAGAATCGGGTTCCGTGTATCTACCTGTACCGGTAACCTGATTATGCGAAAGCGCTCACTCACGGAGCATTTCCCGGATTTTTTAATGTCATGAGCGATTCTCTATGTAAGCACCCTTAGGCTTTAGAATGAGTAGCTCGTCCGGCACCGACGAAGGCAGATGTTCGGGATCGCAATACCTGACAGCGTATCTGCAAACAATTTTCGGCTTCGCAAAATAGCTGAGTTAATTGCCAATTTGCCGGTTTGTTTGCAATACTATTGTATAACAAGTACAGCCAATTAATTCCAACATCAAGGGGGAACGAATTTAATGAATTAACCAAAGGTATGGGGGATTATGGCAAATTAGCAATCCCATTTAACGGCCACCGTCACAGATTTTCGGTTGCGTTCAATTAATATTTATGAAAGCAATCCCTGATTAAAATTACTGTTTGAAATTAATATGGGGATGGCTACTGCAACTACGTACAGTCATATTCAGTTTCAATTACCAACGGGAAATCACCTCAATATATTTACATCAGAAATTGAATACGACATGAAAGTAAATTATGTACCTACCTACTATTGCAAATGTTTGCATATTCACTTCCTAATTAATACAACGTAATATTATGTAAACTTTAATACTTGTACCATACATAATATATGCATGCCGTTATTAACGAAATCACGACTACTGAATCTTATTTATTTATTTATTTTATTTATTGGTAAAGG
This sequence comes from Plutella xylostella, assembly GCF_932276165.1. Taxonomy (NCBI): domain Eukaryota; kingdom Metazoa; phylum Arthropoda; class Insecta; order Lepidoptera; family Plutellidae; genus Plutella; species Plutella xylostella. Next base: position 9,614,880 of record NC_064003.1, read on the forward strand.
AATACAAACAGTGCACATTACAAATCATTCTTAAACTATAGATACATAGGTCTTATTCTAGTACTTGTACCAGTTATATGTATTCACAACATTTGCCAAAACTTCCTATACCTATCTAAGAACTAAGTTCTTAATCTTCAATAATAATATGATACGACAACGATAAACGACGAGTAAGACGGTACACCCGAGTCCTCGTTGTTCTATGAGTAAGACAATACAAGACTGTACTGTTGCCACGAATGTTTATCAAGAATACTTTTCAGAACGTCTTACCGATAAGTTATTCAATAGGTAGGTACTTCAGCGAGATTTTTATTAGTAAACTTAACCGACAGGGAACCATAAGGGTTCTGCTTTCAACTTTTGAGATACAGAACCATAAAAACTGAAAAGGAGCGTTCAAAACACACAATTTGATTCCTTAGAATGTCCATAAATCCTGCATACATATGTCCCGCGTCCGACAACTAAAAGCGATTTATCATTTGCTATCGACTGGCGCGATGACAAATCGATAGAGGCTATAATCGCTATTCAGTTCAGCCATGCGTTTTCAAAGCCACTGTAGGGTACAGTCAATATAGTAGGCTAATTAGCCGGGTCCACAACGAACGATCCAACGCGATCCGATCTCGCGATCCAAGGAATTTTACATACATTTCGGTCCATGCAAATTGAAAATTTCTGAAGTTGGATGTGATTACACTTATGTGCTTTGTTAAACTAATAAACCGCCTATTCAGTCTTTCAGATTGACAGTTAGAGCGCAGATCACGTTGGATCATTCGGTGTGGGTTTAGGTCTTAAATTCTAATCGGACAGTTTTTAAAAACAGTCACGAATAAGTACACTAAACTGAAGGCCCTGTTTTGTTGCATACACCTGATCATCTTCATTTCATAACCTCTGTAATATCACTCTCACTTTGGGAATGTTTTGTTGCAGTGAATAAGGACTCGACTTAGTTCCAAGTTTGTGAACATGAACGTTAACACTTCATCACTTGTGGGACTTGTGTCTGTGTCTCCGTATTATGTAGTTTCAAATATGTGCTGACAAAAATATAATGAGTATTAATACCTATACCATCTACAACAGAGACGAGATTATCTATTCTTGAATATGTACAAAGGTTCCAATCGAGAGAGCCACGTACAGGAGCTTCGCCCCCTCTCTGAATAGAATATATAAATAACAACAATTACCTATATAAGTTAACAAATAATAATACATCCCTTTTCCTCATTGTTGATAAACAAAGCCAGTTAATAATGAAATCAATAAAATATAGTCAATTTCTATAGCTCTTCAGTCAATTTCCGAAACCGTCACTTCAGTCCTGGGGGTCACTCCATATTGACAAAAAGTGACGTTTCGGAGCGGTCCTGCGCGAGCCACGGCTCTATCTCGTTGTAATAAACGTTTCGATTGCAAGAAAGCTCTCATTCGTTAATTTTTCTTGAATATAGAGTAACCCGCTTCAACCAGCGGGCGCTGCAATATCCGATCTGCACATTGTACGCTCACCTCACGAGTTTACGACGAGGGGTCACTCCATACAAATACAATATAACACGAGAGCTGCCATGCTATTTGTATATTTAACACACCGTTATAGAGTCGCAGATAGCGTAGCAGCGCATTGCTTCAGTGATTCTCCTGAATTTGGGCTGGACGTCGACTGCAGGTATTTCACGTGTAAAGTGTGGTTCAATTTCAAGATACTCTGGCACTTCATCACTGTGTTAACCCCTTATAGGGATGGATACTGGCAATTAATGTACCAATCGCACACTACCATTTAGGTTACCTAACTCAATATGAGATTTGAAATAATTGTGTATGGATTACAGTCATCGCTATTAAGCGTTTACACTAGTGTACCGTAATTTTCTTGTGACAAGGTACAAAACTGCGTACATGACTGCACAACGTTGGCACTTATCAATATCCTACATCTTATAGACAGAGGATGGACTAGGGAGACATAGCTATATGTGTAGCTGTTATAATCCAAACCTCAGGGTAGGCACTAGAAGGTACATAGTTCACAAAATAGAATAACCTGTATGTCAGAAATCTCTCTCTCTCGAACGGAAGAGATAACGGAATAGCCCAACTCGACTCCGCAGATTTATTTGACTTACGTGATTCTATTGAGTAATAGTTCCTCAGTGCTGTTTCACTGAATTTCAATGAAATAGAGCACACAGCGGGCAACTTTCAGACTAACTCGGATTAGTTCGTGAAGTCAAATAAAATTATCAGGTGAATAATTAATCAGTTTATTATCTCGATTGTTACAGGAGTTAAGCAGTCAGGTTTATGAATGTACAGTCAACAAAAGAGACTATGTACACCGCGTTTATGCTTAAAGCTCGAAAAATGAGATAATATTATGTGTCACTTAAAATGCAGCTTGTGTGAGCGGTGTATCTATCGATAAAATATAATTTAATTCTTCTATCATCCACCCATAAAACTAATTATTAAATGGTTTGCGCTGTGTCTTTTGACGTGACGGTAATTAATGTACGTATTATAACTTATTATAAAGATCAGCTACCACTTTGCTCTTCGGAAAATAGTCCTTGTGCCACCCACTACTGTAGATATACACTCTGGATTTCCTAGTATAGAACTATGTTGTTCAGTCGTAAATAGTCGTAATGAAACTAAAACATGGTATCCTATAGGCTTACTTATTATAAGCTGAAAATTCTTATTTTACTAAAAGAAGTGTTAAAATTTCATCAAGAAATTAACAAAATAATTTCCAAGGAAGCAAAGTTTCGACGAACTTCCCGTTACACATTCTTTTGAAATACTGTTGTTCTGAAGAAAAAGCTAAGAATAGTAATAAAAATGTTAGTATCTGAAGTAACTAAAATTCCACCTTCAACTGAGAAGCAACGTCCATCTTTGAAAAGTTTTTTAATAACGCAAAAGCTACCTCTTTTAGTACTCTTTTGTTTATTTTCATTTTGATAATGGCTGTTTGTAAATGTTTATATTTTATAAACCAACAAAAACGAGTAATAACGAGTTCCATATCCGCAATACTTAAAATAAAAAAACTAAAATCGACAACTTTAACTAACCTAACGTTCTTTAATTTAAGTACATTAGTTATAACTTATAGCTAAAGGAGTTCCACAAAACTCTTTCGTATTTCACGTACTCCAAAAAATCCATACAAACCCTTAAAAAATAAACAGATGTTTTCTCCTTACATAACGCTTTAAGTAGTCTTTTGCATAGAAAAAGTTTAGGCATCGTTCAAATTCAGATTTAATAAACCTACTCACGCTAGTTTCCTGAAAGTATACACAGTGTTGCCAAATCTACCTAAGCATGGACTTACGTCCTACTAGTACAGCAGGTCTAGTACAGGTTTGATAGTTTGTCGCAAACTATATAAGTTTACGTTTTCTCGCATACTAATTGGCGCCTCTAATGGAAACTATCATGAAACTTTTGACAGATAATGTATGCAGATGACAGTAGAAAACGTAACCTTTTTCGTTTTCATAATATATAGCAAAACCCGTACAAAAGGGTCAGTTGAATAGTCGGTTGCACACTTAAGAATGTCAAATTAAGCAGATCTTCAGTATGACTTGCAGCGCTGTGATTGCCGGAATTAACACACGTTATTAAAGACGCAGTGAACTAACATATTAGAGGTTATAATAATACAGGTTGTATTAAGTTACTAATACCTGGATAATTATTGTATTATTATGTGTACTAAACATTTATGTTATAGTTATTTGATATACCTAACGAACGATATTCTTTGTAGGTTTCTATAATATTCAATATATTTGCCACCACAATATCAGTTATCAACTTTACTTAGGTCAGCATTCAGCCTAAAGGTACGTACTAACATATTATTGGCATTCACTGAAAGGTAAAAATTATACATCATATTCCATAATACCATAGGTTCTTTTGTTGAAAAAATCCCATATAATGTGTACCTAAATAATATATTATAATAATTAAGTATTTATTCGTTATGGAATTCAAAAATATATATTCAAAAAACAAATATCATTCGAATAGCTGAAAAAACGTATTCAACTATTTTCAACAAACAACTTTTGATGGAACTCACAGCAAAACGTAAAAAACCAACCTATTGTTAGTACACCTACAAACTTAGCGTACTAGTCGTATATACTATATACAGGGGGATTTTATCCATTAGTTTATGCTTAAAGCTCAAAAAACGAGATATTATGTGTCACTTAAAATGCAGCTTGTGTGAGCATGTATCTATCGATAAAATATCATTTAATTCTTCTATCATCCACCCATAAAACTAATTATTAAATAGTTTGCGCTGTGTCTTTTGGTGACGGTAATTAATGTACGTATTATAACTTATTATAAAGATCAGCTACCACTTTGCTCTTCGGAAAATAGTCCTTGTGCCACCCACTACTGTAGATATACTTCGTGGATTTCCTAGTAGGTATAGAACTAAGTTCAGTCGTAATGAAACTAAAACATGCTATCCTATAGGCCTACTTATTATATAAGCTGAAAATTCTTATTTTACTTAAAGAAGTGTTAAAATTTCATCAAGAAATTAACAAAATAATTTCCAAGGAAGCAAAGTTTCGACGAACTTCCCGTTACACATTCTTTTGAAATACTGTTGTTCTGAAGAAAAAGCTAAGAATAGTAATAAAAATGTTAGTATCTGAAGTAACTAAAATTCCACCTTCAACTGAGAAGCAACGTTCATCTTTGAAAAGTTTTTTAATAACGCAAAAGCTACCTCTTTCAGTACTCTTTTGTTTATTTTCATTTTGATAATGGCTGTTTGTAAATGTTTATATTTTATAAACCAACAAAAACGAGTAATAACGAGTTCCATATCCGCAATGCTTAAAATCAAAAAACTAAAATCGACAATTTTAACTAACCTAACGTTCTTTAATTTAAGTACATAAGTTATAACTTATAGCTAAAAGAGTTCCACAAAACTCTTTCGTATTTCACGTACTCCCAAAAAATCCATAGAAACCCTTAAAAAATAAACAGATATTATCTCCTTACATAATGCTTTAAGTGGTCTTTTGCATATAAAAGGTTTAGGCATCGTTCAAATTCATACAGATGTAATAAACCTACTCACGCTACCTACCTTTCCCTAAAGTATACAGAGTGTTGCCAAATCTACCTAAGCATGGACTTACCTCCTACTAGTACAGGAGGTCTAGTACAGGTTTGATAGTTTGTCGCAAACTATAAAATTTTACGTTTTCTCGCATACTACAGTTCCACAAACTTATCTGTTCCGGTGAGAGCGAACTAAATTGATCCATATCTCATTACTTACTTATGAATTATATATTGTTAAGGATTAGATGGGTTTATTAATACCGCAAGGGAGAATTACTACTATGGGCAATCTTAAAATCTTATAGAATGAAGAAATATTACACATTTAACGTGAGCTGTCATCGGAACAGATAAGTTTGTGGCACTGTAATTGGCGCCTCTAATGGAAACTATCATGAAACTTTTGACAGATAATGTATGCAGATGACAGGAGAAAACTTAACCTTTTTTCGTTTTCATATAAATAGCAAAACCCGTACTAGAGGGTCAGTTGAATAGTAGGTTGCAGACTTGAGAACTTCAAATTAAGCAAATCTTGACTATGACTGGCAGCGCTGTGATTGGCTCAATTAATACACGGTATTAAATACGAACTTAACTAACATATTATATTAGATGTTAAAATAATACAGGTCGTATTAAGTTACTAATACCTGAAATACGTAGATAATTATTGTATTATTATGTGTACTAAACATTTATGTTATAGTTATTTGATATACCTAACGAACGATATTCTTTGTAGGTTTCTATAATATTCAATATATTTGCCACCACAATATCAGTTATCAACTTATCAGCAATCAGCCACTAAAAGGTAAAAATTATACATCATAAACCATAATACCATAGGTTCTTTTATTACAAAATTCCCATATTATGTGTAAATATAATAATTAAGTATTTATTTGTTATGGAATTCAAAAATATATATTCTAAAAACAAAACCTACCATTGGAATAGCTGAAAAACCCTATTCAACTATTTTCAACAAACAACTTTTGATGGAACTCACAGCAAAACGAAAAAAACCAACCTATTGTTAGTACACCTACAAACTTAGCGCACTAGTCGTATATACTATATACAGGGGGATTTTATCCATTAGTTCACAGACCAACAGGTGTCTATTGAATGCGAGTCGACAGGCAACAAAAAATTGAATTACCACCCTGTCTGTACCCGTCTGTACCCGGCTGACAAGCAGGGTAGGTACAGTCGGATGCTGAGAAATTGCATTTATTTTTTAAGGCGTGCACTATGCAGTACGTCAGGTACTGGTTTCGAAGTTTATATAAACGAAATTAGTTTACGTTTTCTTTCGTCATCTCCATACATTATCTGTGTAAATTTTTATGGTAGTTTCCGCTAAAGGCGCCACTTTGTATGCGATAAAACGTTAGCTTTAAAGTTTTCTGAAAACTATTTCAGCTTTACAGTTTTCTGAAAACTATTTCTACTACTGTAAAGATACATTGAGTGATTTCATGAACCTTTCAGAGGAAGGCAGGTGATCTATCCGGTTATACCGCAAATTCAAGACGACTGAAGTGTGGTAAACTCATAATCTTTACAATTAACAAATAATTATAAAACTTTACGTTTAACAACTGATATTATTAGGTACAACACTATTATAGGGCCAAAACTTGATTGATTACGTTTCAGTTTCCGGGGACGGTTTAACACAGTGTGTAGTCGTGGCCACAGGTCAATATGAATGATGATGTATTGAGTTTTAGTTGACTGTACGTGATGAAGGAGAGAATAAATATGTACACACACCTCTACCCCCTACTCTATGCAGTGGGCTTTATGAGTGTACACATTAGGGCACTTCCTACTTGTATCGTTTTTTTTTAATATACCGTGTTTTGTGAGAGTTTTAGTTAAGTTTTTCATTGGTATGTAAATGTATATCTTTATTAATTTGTTGCAAGTAATTGCGTACTACGTACCTATGTAAACTTGGAAACGCAAATATGAGATTGTTCCCTCTTATGAGTCTTATGAGTGCTAGTTTATGAGTTATGATGAGTACCTGATTGTATACGAAATGATTTCGTCAGTAGAATATGAATTTACGCTACCAATACTCATATCATAGTAATAATCATTTTATAATATGAAATGCAGAAGTCAACAAACGTAATACGAACTATCACCGCGTGTTTATTTCTGTGCGCGGACGACTCGAAACCAAAATAGAAGAGCCATTCACATCTCCTCAGCGAGGGAGTGGAGCGGACACGCGCATTCCAAACGGAATTAAAACATTTGAATTTCTGAAATAAAACTTTCCCGTACCTGCGGGACCGTGAAATTAATTCGTTTCAACAGCGCATTGGCGCCAACGTCCGCTCGACATGGCGGCTCAGTTGCGTCTGGCGGCCATCTTGTTTTTTTTCGCGTCGCCATTTTGTTTTTGTGCCGGATGTGACGTGGACACGGTGGCGGTGTACAAAGTGACTCTGCGTACTCTCTGGAGCGAGGAACGGTTTCCGAAGGATTACCCTAAGACCTGGCCGAAAGCGCAATGGGCGCCGCTTTTTGGTAAGTACCTAAACATGTGTGATTGATGATTTTTTTATCAGTACTTAATAAATTTTACAGGGTGTTTCCAAAGTTGTATAGTAAACCGAAGAAAAGTGAATTTTTGCGCTCCTCCATAGAAAAAAATATATCACTGCCAGAGATAACCATGTTGAGCATACTTTGTTAAAAACTCTTTCAAGTCCAGTCGTGTATCCGTATACAGTATACCTGTAGTCTATACTCTGATTACTCTGGCACTATGATAAAATCCTGCGCAGTTGTATGAATGAGATTAGCGGCCGTATTTGAAGTGCGATGACGATAATTTATAACGCAAGACATAAAAACGGTGTAGCAGTTACAGAACACTGACTAAAACCCACAAGATCCAGAGATGGAATCCCATGTATAACAAATATTTTCTTAAACACAGATTTCTGGAGTCCCAGATATACCCAAAAAATGACTCTAATATCTTGTAAAGATGTAGGTACCTACCTCTAGAAGTCACGTTAAGTAGGTATTCTAACCTATCAGCTTATATACTTGTTTCGTCATTTTCCGAAGGGTTTTCCGATAATTACAAAACGTTTAGCCGGCTTTTGTAGCTTCAAACAACAATTAATCTTTAGATAAAATCGAGCAACAACCCCGTTATGAAGGGCCATTGGGAAAACTTTCGCATTTTAATCTCCACTTCTTTTGTTTTTACTTTTTAATCACTTCAGAATTTGTATTAACTTTTATTGTATCAGGAGAACAATAAAAACTTTTGCGATATGAATTTTAACTTTTTTTCGAATAATTTATTAGCGTTGTATATTTTGTGTTTATGACGTTATAAAAGCTAACTAATATACGTATTATAACAGGCAATGCTGAAATAGATAACCGCTTTCCGGCATTGTAACTGGAGCAGGAATGCCGATAACATTAGATTTAGAACTCTTTCTTATGAGAACAGTAATTCGTGATGTGTGCAGTGCGAGTAGCTACCTATATTTCGAAATAACTACCGTCTACAAAATCCCTTTTGTCAATTGTGTGTCTCCCCTCGACCCACCCGCCAATCGGCTCAGCAAACAAAGACATATTTCATTTCATCATCCGCCCGACCGGAAACCTTTTGTTGCAAAAACGGTTTTTCAATCTACCATCAAACTCATTCAAAAAAGTATCGCATTTTCCACGGCTGGACGGCGTGACCAGAAAGCAGTCATCTCCATTATGTTATGAGAAAAGCCGGAGATATTGAATTATCTCGTAGGATATAAATCTTCGGGTATTCGAAAGGCATTTGTCCTTTTCCCGTCGAGAAATCCTTTTGTCTGTTTTCAATGAAAAGGAGGGAAGTAGCTGCGGTACCATGGCGAGCGGTCGCGGCTGTGATAGCGATCAGTTAGAGTTTCTGAACTTTTTCAATACCTATATAAAGTTGCACAAATTATCTAGGTAAGTACTCGTTTATTTTGACTAGAATGAGTGTAACTAAAATAAAAATGGTTCCCGTATCATTTAGTGTAAGGTAAGCTATACTTTTTCCAATTAACATATCACGAGGTTAAATGAAATGTTTGAAAGAAGTTTTATTCAAATGGCTTCGCTCATCGATCAAAAAGCAATATTTAAAATATATTTATTTGTTCTGTTTGGGATATTGGTAGGTACTATTTACTAAAAGGTTGTAGGTGCCGGTATAGTTACCGGTAATCGCTTTCAGACACAAATCAACACCTCACCGCACCTGAGTCCATTCTTGGTCCAAATTACAGCGTGTGCGAGATGTCCCCTTCATAATATTATCTTAACACTCACGAGCAATAAAAAAGTTCCACTTACGAAATTTCGACACTAAAATATAATTACAGCGGGATGTAATTCATAGTACCGCATTCAGCCGCGGCTAATACGGCCCGCTGGTCACACAGATCAAACGCGTGCGTTAGTTACCGAATATACCATTGTATTTACCAACATGACAGGTACGCGCCGTATAGCCTTTTAGGATGATGGGTTTGGGCGACGTGCTTTTAGGAAAATTAATTACGAAGCAATGAATCGATGTGGATAGCTGAGGTCAAAGAAATGGAAGTGAGAGAATTGCTTTTGTTTTTTTGTTATTAGGTACGTACGTACGTAAATTTAATTTTGTTTGAATAGGTGCGTTGTCTAACAACCCGCACAAGGCCAGCGTGGTGGACTAGCCTTAAAACCCTTCCTTCATTGGAAAGAGACTCGTGCCTCAGCATGATTTATTTATTATTTATTTTTATTAGCATGATGATGAGGTGCGTTGAGTGATGTTTAATAGTTACTAAAGAGCATATCTGAGTCGCGTATAAAATACGCTATAAATCTCTCGATGAAATTACATAAAATCTGAGTAAACTTTGGATTTATCCATCAATATACACTTCTCTAATATAGCTTAATTTTACCGATAGCTAAATAAATAAGTAGTCATGTTTATTTGGTTTTATGCAAACAAGCCAGAAGATTCGCAATTCACAATACCAACTTTATTAACTTTTTACCATAGTAGGTACCTATTGAGAAAACTATGATTCCGATTAAGTTTTCTTTAGATAACCTTTGGATTAACCAACTTCATGTAAGGTATTGAAGTTGAACTTAGGGATGCTTTTGCTTATGCGATTGTGTATTCATACCTATTTTTTTGTTTTAATTATTATCCATCCCACCGTAACCGTAAAAGAGGGTTGTTAAAAGTATTTAACGTGATTATCAGTGTATATGTCTATGAGTATGTATTTCTAAAAGGGATGACATTATTTGTGTAGGTATATTATGCACTGTCTTGATATTATGCACTCGTTTTTTCGCTCATTGTTATTATTGTGCAGGATAAGAATCCATCCGTAGACAGTAGTAGTCCGTGGTTTGAAAATCAAAATTCAATGCTGTATGACATGTATGTATGTGTGTATGGCCTTATATCTAATACTTCTTTGCCTTATTTTTACGACAGAGCAGCTCTGCAGGTTATCTGAATCTGAACATTACCGCAAGTACCAGTAGAACCTGCTATGAGGTTATCTTCTTTAACTCGGGAGTATGCAGTCTCTCCCTGCTCTATGAAACTTTCATTCGATAAGGAAAAGTTAAAAGGCATTATCCTCTTTTAATTCACGGTACTTAGGTGTGGGAGGAAACGGGTTTCAAATTATATAACGTATTATTATTATAGGCAGGATAAACCTACGTAGTATGAAACTGTTACCGTTTAAAGATATAAATTGTATCTGTTATATCGTTGAAATATGTACGTACCTACATCACCATAATAATTAACGTGGTCTTTTTTTTTCAGGTGATGTTATTAAACGTTGAATTAATTATGTTTTGACTTTCACCTTCACTTTCCAAAGGTTTTCACCATGAGTTTCAATTACAATCTAAAGTACTCAAGTGTTTCATTAGATTACAATAAAAGATTTAAAGCAACAGGAATGAAGCTATAGGCAGTAGTACTGTGAGAATAAAATGGCACCTCCAGCAGTAGAATCACCCAATCAGCGTTCGACCTTAGCTTTTATCGAAGCATTTTATAGACCATTAACTGCAGAATAGCCGAAAGAGATATGCAAATAAAGCAGCTCGGGATTTTATGAAGGTTTCATTCTAATTATTGGGATAAATGCGAATTGTAGTTTTATCGTTTTATTCGGTTCAGTGATTTTAGAATTGCAACTAAGAGTTATTGGTTTTGCGAATGAAACCTTAGGGATTATGCTCTGAATTCATAGTTTTTTTTGTTTTATAATGTTTGGTTTAGTCTTATTTATTTCCAATGTTTTGTTGCAACTGTAAACCAGTGAATATTAGCAAAACTAATATGTATCATGGCTAAACATTTCCAAATCAAGTTGGGAATGCTGTCATAAACCTTACTGATAAAAGCCTTTGTTTTTGTGCCCTTTTTACTGCAATAATTCATTATACATAAGTATGTTTCTAAATAAAATTACTGTATTTTAAAAGGTAATAATACATTATAATTTGTTTTGGTACAAATGCGTACTATTAGACCCTCTACGGCGTAGCTCGTAGCAAGTGCGTAGCAACTCGTAGCCCGTAGCACCCCGTAGCAGGTCTAGGTCTGTGAACCGCCGTGAACATAGCAGCAGAAGCAAATTTTTTGTATGAGTGAATTTGTTTTCATGATCATGAAGAAATAAGAAAAAGTAGCAAAATTCTGTTATCACTACATGCTAGGGGATGCTGCAATGAACCTTTATACATATTACACATTTAACAGTGTGCTCTAAATTAGTCAAAATGATTAATTATAAGGACACTCAATACGGCCAAATATTATTCATGATTATGAAGAAATAAGAAAAAGTAGCAAAATTCTGTTATCACTACATGCTAGGGGATGCTGCAATTAACTTACTAACTACTATTACACCATTCAGAGTGCTCCGGCAGATTAATTACATTACAAGTTAATGTCACTCATTAAAAAAAAAATTACAACTAAATCTACCCACATGAGTGTGTAAATAACGGATAGACGATGGTAAATACATTATAAATCTATATATGTCATCTTTGTGTTTGCTCAATTGACTTCAAAATAATCAATCAAAGAGAAAGCGCCTGAATACATTGTACAGCAAATTGCGCAAAGAAGCCGTAAATTTATCGTGGTGTAATTAATCTCTCGGAGCACGTTGGTAAATGTGATATATGTCTATAAGTTCATTGAAATATTCTCTAGCATCTAGTGCTAACAGAATTTGGGTAGATTTGCTTGTTCTTCAAAATCATGAAAAAATTGTCGCTCATATTTGCGGTTATGTCGCTATATAATGTAATTGTGACGTAATTAATCTCTCGGAGCACGTTAGTAAATGTGTTGTATGTCTATAAGTTCATTGAAGTATTCTCTAGCATGTAGTGCTAACAGTATCCCGCCACAATGGGTTATTTCTTCATAATCATGAAAAAATAGTCGCCCATATAGGAAAATATTATGTTATGTTAATCAAGTTAAAACTTGATAAGAACTAAATCTACCACTCATCGAGTGTATGTAATGGATAGACGATGGTATATAGATCGTAGCAATAACTACTTTATGTACGTATATGGTCAAGGGACTTCAAAATAATGAAAAGTGTAAGCATCTGAAATATGTATTAAGTAAGTTGTCGGCTAGGGAAGAAATTGAAGGAATTTTTCACTAAAACAATTATCAGCACCTCAGCCCAGTTGGTTACAGCCTCGAACTAGATCCCTGTGGTCTGTGGATCGAATCTAACTAAAGCAACTAAAGATCTTTTTTCTTTTTTTATTTTAATGATGGTTACTTTTAAAAATACATACAGTAATGAATGTAACCAGTTATATTACAGACTTATTTTGGGTTCTTAATATGTAGGTAAATAAAAGATGCCAAGACAAATTTATTTTATTTTAAGTATACAAATCCACATTAGAAACTACATCAACACAATCATGTTAAATTATTTTATATTGTTATAAGTAGGTATGATTAAAATCACAATGATATTTCTAAATTTATTATTTATCAATCAGAATATGGATACAAGTAACAGTTAAAATCGATAGCTTGAATTATATCATAGCTCTTTTAAGTAAGAGCATACTTTATTAAATAAAACAGAATAAAATGTGATCTACTAATAAACCTAAACTTAAATAGAACCTATAAATATTAAAATATATATAAATAATATAATTGTTACGTTCACTTCACTCTCACTGCACTAACTCATTGTTACTACTACTCGACAACAGGTGTCGCTATTATTACCGCTACTCGGCAACAGATGGCGCCATGTGTCCAAAGAGTTAAAATAAATACAGCTGTTTTCATTTTTATAAACATACGTATTCTTTAGGGTTTTAATTTCTGTCTTGTTAAATATTCTGCTAATTCAATTATTAAACTACAATATTGGAAATAATTAGTGCGCATGGCATTAATGAAGGTCAATGCGCATAGTCAAAACATTGCGCATTCGCATTCGAGTCGATCGACCTGCGAACGGAACGGAACTGTCAGTGCTAACAAGAGCCTCTTCGTTTCGTTGTGCTGTTTTTGGTGCTGAGTGTTTGTAAAAAGTTACTAGCTTTTGGTTTTGTTTTGGTGCTTGTGTACAATAGAATTACAGGTAAGTCAATACAAAACTTAATAGATAATATCCAATTTTTACATAGCATTGATAAGATCTTTGTAATTTCCCCCGGTTTAATTTTTGAGAAATGCCACATCAGTTTCGGCTATTGTGGTTATAAACAGTCATTCCCTTTCTTATATGACTGTGTCTGAATATGTAGGACTTGAGATATGTGTAGGAATTTGTTTACCTACGTTGTAAATGCTCCATCAATTCTGACTGTCCCTTTTAATTCCGTGCCTTATCATTAGCAAGCAATTTGTTCACCAACTATAAATACAGGCTACTCCCACTATTGTACCCATAGGTAGAAATACATTATAACAATAACATGCAATGATAAAAGATAGATAAATTATTTTTCATTATTACTTGCCTTATCTGGTAACCTGTATGATATATTTTGTTGATTATGTTTCTACCATTTCTTTTGGGATAGGTGTTGGTTTGTTTTATTTAACATGCTCTCGGTTTTATTTTCTAGTAACTGTTAAAATAAAACTTAGAGCTAAAAAGTTTTCTGGTAGTGATTCTAGGATTTTTAAAAAGTTGCCTATCCAGGTTGTCTGTTGATCAAAATCCATTTAGTAGTTTTGTCGTCACATTCGCTGGGTACTTCGACATGTCGATGTTGCATCGTCATCTTCACCCAGGTGATCTGTTGGCAAGAAACGATACATTAATAAATAGGCGTGCCAAATAAATAACATTGCTGTGTGAACTAAAAACTATAAAAGTTTCAGTTTCTCGCATACAAAGTGGCGCCTCTAGCGGAAACTATCATGAAACTTTTGACAGATAATCTATGCAGGTGACAGAAGAAAACAAAAAAATTTTCGTTTACGTAAATTGCAAAACCCGTACTAGAGGCCCTGATACAGGATGTGCTGCACCATGATTTTATTTATTTGGCTTTCCTATGCATTATGCTGGTCTTCAGTTTCAATATCATTTAAATGACTTTATTGTTTTAAAATAATGTATTTCTACACTTACCTTCTCATTATAGAGGCATGGCCCGGGGGCAGCGGCGGTATTCCCGAAAAAATAGGAAAGCTGAAATTTAGAAGAAAAAAAATATTAAATAAAGATATAAGAAGAGATGTAAGAAGGCAAGCTGACAATGGGATGGTATGTCTGCAAAGCCAATCATAAAGAACCAAATAAACTGCTTATGGGCTTATGGTTATATTAAACCGATTGCATGTATCTATATACTCTAAGCATGTATCATATTTGTTTTCTCAGCCTCACACTTTAACTCAGGTAAGTTCTGAAGCACATTTACTGATTCTACACTATGTTTGAATTCAGTTTCATGAAATTGATTATTCAGTAGACTGTGAGGATCTACACCTCTTGACAGACAGTCAGCTGGATTTAATTCAGTAGGAATATAGTTCCCTTTTTCAGGTACCTGCTCACATTCCCAGAACATATCTATTTTCCTATTTAAAGACTCTGTTGAGACAGCCTCAGATACTGACTTGCAAAAGTTACTTGGTAGTGATGAACATCCCTCGCTGTTCAATGGTGCAGTGCCAGCAACAATGTAGCCGAACTGAGTGTTGTGTAGAAACAGCTGACCTGGTATCACTGGCAGTCTCTCACGCAGTAGGATCTGAAACATGATGTCACACCCAAGTAAAATATCTATATTTCTAGGTTCGCTGAAGCATCGGCAAGCTGAATGTGAGATGGTATGTTGATGTCCTGTACATTGACACGGAAATGAGGCATTGAAGATGTTATGTTGGGGACAATGCATGATAGAACAGTGAGTTCATAATCACTGTTGGCTGACTGGATAGCAAATCCAAAGTTTGAAATGTGATGAATTGATGATTAGAGATGAGAAAGCGTTTAAACTGAATAATGGTTAATTGATAAAGGATAATATGAAATATTATAATCATTATATCAAGATTTATAGTCATCAACAAAAACTAGGAAATACCTGGATCCTCCAATCTCCATTGGCCCACAGACATCGGCATGTTTATTACATCCAGGGGTCCACTGCTCCTTGCACCGTTGTGACCAAATGGCAGACGAGACTGCTTTCCTTCACAGAATACAGGCATAATAATAAGGCATTAGTTTTCTTCACTTGCTGCCAACTGATGATCTGCTTCGTCGCCATCTTGCCGCTATGATGGCATTTTTATGGCAATCTGTCGGGTGTGCCAACAATTTCTGCCAGTATCATGTAATGACATTGCATGTGTATTTATTTATATTGTAAATATTGATACCCCTGTTCTTGAAAACTTTACGAAATGTTATATTTAAGCTGTGAATTTTATTCTTAGCAGTGCTGCAAACCTTATATTGTTGACTGTGCTACTCTCTGCTCAAAAAAGCACTTCCTAGCTCGGTACTATTGTAGTTTACTGCAAGATCTATCAACTTTGTCTTCACTACGTCATAATGTACTCTGTAACTACGTCACCCGTAATGGTGATTCCCGAATTTTCTATTACCATTATCATAGGGAAGTATTTTTTGGCAAACCCGCTAGTATTAGGCATCCAATCCACTCGTCATCCACTTTAAAACCTGTTCCAGACAATTTCTACGCCGCGCCGTTTCCATTATTAGATTAGCGTCACATAACTAATTCATAATTAATAAATAAGGTTGTCTGGTAGAGATTGCTATAAGCAATAAGGCCGCCTTTTTAATCTGTTTTTATTTTTAAGTTTAATTTTGTATGTTGATCTATTTTGGTGCAAATAAAGGGTATTGTATTGTATTGTATAATTCGTCATTGACTCGCTGGTGTCCAGACGAATTGATTTCAGGTTTCGCAATAAAGTTATTCTTCGAGAGAATCCGGAATCGTCGAACATAGTTCTCGACATCAGAACCATTAGGGCCGATGTAAAATTTTTGCGAAAATCACTTTTTTAAAGATCCTTCTTTCTTTTAGTCTAACACACGTATCTCTATCTCTTTTTGTTCAAAACTTCATTTTCCTAAAAGTGGTCGCATATCCACAGTACACTGGAACCATACGGACTTTTTATAATTTCAGACGTTATGGCTGTACAAATATGAAAATAATGTTATTTTATATACGGTCGGTTGTAAACAACAGTTCAAAAATACCTGCAAATAGTTCGTCCCATATCAATAACGTACCCTTTTGTCCAACTAAATATTACTTATATGCGGTCAAATTTTCACGTCAGACCTTATGGTTCGAAACACATTCAGTTAAGTTCATACAACCCCGAACGGCCCTCAGAGTCAGGTTCTGCTGTAGCTGGAGCTTCTTGCAGTTGGTCATCGAGCATAGTGCGTACCACGCCGGAGCAGCGTAGGTAATACGGAAACGCATGTATGTTTTAAAGATCCTCAGCTTCTTGCGCAGGGGGAGTCGGGAAGCCAACATGGGACAGAGCATAGCCCGTGCGGCCTTCGCCTAGTAGACTGAGTTGACCGCTTGCACACTCATGGTGAGCGTGCGCTCGATCGCCACCCCCAGGTACTTGACTTAGACGAAATGACTTCGGAGTTGCAGCTTCTTAGCCAGGTGCGGCGGACAACATCTCGGTGCCCACGTTGCCCACCACTTTTCCAGCCATTCCGGCAGGTGATCCAGTTTTGATACGGCCAGGTTTTCGCCGCCTTCTTGTTTTCCGAGTTTCGCATTAAAGTCTCCCATCACCACCGTGAAATTAGTAGTGAACTTACGCAGGGCAGACGATACGTCTTCATACGCAAGTTCGACCTCATCATCGGTGTGCTTAGATGTGGGTGCGTAAACCTGTATGACCTTCATTGAGTATCGTTTAGATATTCTCAGGATGAGGTACGCAACCCGTGTCGACACACTTCCGATTTCAACGATGTTGTTGACGAGGGACTTGTTGACGATGAACCCGACACCCCCCTGGGACAGTTGGTCGCCCTCCCGGTGGTACAGCACGTTTCCGGACTGGAGAATTTCCGTATCCTCTCCCTCTCGTCGGACTTCGGATAACCCTATAATGTCCCATTTTAATTTGCTGATTACCTCTTCCAGCTCCTCTATCTTCACGTCTTCCCTCAGTGTCCGTGCGTTATATGTTGCCAGGTGCAAGGGTCGGTTGGGCTGGTAGCCGACTCTCTGCCGGAGATTCTTCGCACCCCCTGCCCCGCCGTTACCGTAACCGCTACCGGAGTCCGGGATAGCGGGGCTGCCGGAGACTGGGGGCCGGGGCTTTGTTTGTTCCATCATAAGGAGGTGTGTTTGCCATAATCACCGCGCTTGGCAGGCGTGTTGGTGATTCTCCTTTTTTACGGCGGGAGATCGCCGCCTCTGCTAGGAGAGGAGGTCGGGTCGATTTACCGCCGCCCGACATTCGGCGTTGTCACTCGTTAGTTAGCACCACCCAGGGGACACGTGTAGGGTAACTAGGGTTTGTACCTACGGACGGACGTGAGCGACAAGCCCCCCTATGTAGACATACACAAGCCAAAATTCAACTTGAATACTATTTTCCCCGAACCATACAGTCTGTTGTTATAATAGGTATACGCATTTTTTAAAGTTAATTTTATTTTCTTGACCAAAAGGTCCGATGTTAACAAAAGCCTTGCCTTTTAGTCTAAAATCTATACAGCCGTAAAGTCTTTTATTGACGTGAGCCTCTAAGTTACTATTTATATTTATAGTCGAAAAATGGGGCTGATATCCATACTCAAAGATACAAAACTAGATTTTTTCGCTAATATTGCATAAATATTGTCTTCAAATGAAACGATTTTGTATTTTCATTAACTAGCCGAGCGAAATAATGTAGGTATTTCGACTCCAAAACAAACATCTTTGTTTGTTTTAACGGTGGTAAAAGTTTATTTTGGCTCTACTGAAAAGTTTCAAAAATGGACATCGGCCCTCTTAGTTCTGATGTCAAGAGTTTGTAGTTTCTTCCACAAATCCTTCCCTTCGTACTCGTAGCACTTTTGATGTGGATATACAATGACGGGTCGATCATTAAAATTAACTTGGCGTTGGTGTAGGTATAGGTACAATGTACAATGGGGGTCGCTAAACATATCACTTTGGACTTATTTCGTTCGTTAAATAAATAGATCACCAATCGCATCACAAGATTTCTTATATATTATATACCTATGAATATGGTCACTACAAGCGGCAAGCTTATGTTGAGTTAAGGTTTTTTCATTACTTAAAATAGGAGAACCCTTTAGTAGGTAGAAACAGAAAAAAGAAACCGACTTTTTTACGTTTGGGAGACTTGGCATTTTTTACAAGTTAGGTATGTTTTTGTTTTGATGGCATTATGCTTTGTCCCGCTCATACTCTGTGGCCGTCTCTTTTTAACTCGGTTACCGCGCTATCGTTGTGTAAGTGAGCCTGACTATGTGTGCGTGGGCTGCGTGGCTATCGCGCGCCGCCGCCGCCGCCGCCACCACCGCGCCGCGCCGCCGCGCAGACAATGTATTTTGCCGAAATACCTACCTACCTACTTTGTAGTTGGTCTGAGCTTCCTACCTATTTGATTTCGAGAAATTTGACAGTAAGAGAGTGAAAAGTAATATATGTTTGATTTTGTTTTAATTATAATATGACCTACGTAAGTACCGAAGTTCAGCAATTTCGTGAAAAAATATTCAGCTCATCCCTACTTTCAATAGTACTCACATACCTACCTACCTGTAAATTAATAGGTTCCTTCATTAACATACCTACTTAACTAGAATAGAACCGTAAGTATTTATTTCAAAGTAGGTCATTATGTATGTCGTTGATAACTCTTTTCACCGTAAGCAGACTGTCAAAAAGCAAATTTTGATACTATTCGCATTATGTAAGTCCGGTTGATTGCCAATAATGACGTCATCATGGGTATAGACTTCAATCCCCACCGGCCGCCATCTTGTTAAAATTATATATATTATGCGAATATTTCATCGAAACCCGAGATTGGTATTTTGTATTGGATAGTTGGAATCATAAGTACAAATTTGGGTGGCCCAACTGTCTTGTCTTGGGCAACTAGTAAACAGTAGCTTTTAAATAAAGAATTAAATTGCTCATATTATGTCCAAATGTGAATTTTATGAGACTAAACCCAGAATTCATAAGTATATAGTGGCTCGTGCATTCGTAATGTGAAATTTGAAACGATTTTCTCCTAGCTTAGCGCGAGACTATTATTATTCTAAGGGAATTTTCTATGAAAATTATGAACATAATAAAACTTTTTTCTATTTAGGTAATGCATTCATATGTGAATTTGAAATTAATATAGGTAAGTAGTTAGTTAATTATGCACTTATGTGGTACTTCATAAAAATATATCTCGGTAGTCTCGGTACCCAAGTGCATCATGGAATCTATCATCATTCATCATAATATTCATAGTCCATAGCTGGATTTATGTCTCCTTATAGGAGCGGAATAAAATGTTGTCCTTCATCTTCCTTTAGGTACCGGTCACCTACCTATATGTCGGAAATCCAGCTAGTCTACGTGATCAAGACAACTACTTATATGTTTTTAGATAATTTAGTTTACATGTAAGTACTTGCTATACAGTGAAGGTAATATCTATGGACAACATTTCAAAAAACCTAAGCGTGATTAGCGTGATTTTTCATTACAGTTTTATTATAAGTACCCTCAAATTCAATGTGTGCAGTTCATTTTTATTTGTCACCGTTTAATATCATCGCAAAGCAACCGCATGCAACTCACTCATATTATTATATACTAACCTACCTACCTACTGACCGGTGACGATCACGGTAAAATATGAACGCACGTACAAGGTTGCGTCGTCAGGACAAGTATTTCGGCTCTGACATAGTTCAAACAAATTATGACAGATGACAGTTATTTTGCTTGTATGAAGAAGGTTTGAGTAAAATGTTCTGTAGGGCGTATCCTTTCTTTTGAAATCATTGGTTTTAGCTGAAAAGTTTCACCGAATAGTAGGTATTATAGGAGATGTCATTTTTCGGTTAAACAATTTCACATGCTGTGCTGTCGAAAAAGCATTCTATCGTTACCTTAATCGACTTTAGATTTGAATATGTCATTTTAAAGCTTATAAATTAAATATGTTTTTAAGCTGTAGTGCCTGAAAAATTTTCAGATAAAATTCTTTTTTAATTTAGCATTTTTGTTTTCACCTTTCGCTACATTTTCTTAATGTTTCAACTATTTTGAAGCACTTTGTCTTAATTAAGTTGAATATTCCGCATTTAATGATTATAATTAGTTGGCTAAGGTGTCACCAATGCAAAACAATAAAAAAAGTATTAAAAAAATGGTTAGTTTTTTTAAATATTTTGCTTTTAAACATACATTTTGGCAAAAACCTAAAAAAACTTAAAACTTAAATAACTCAGAAATGGTTGACTTTCGGATAATGCATTATGAGGTTCAATCGACTGGAAATGCCTTCGTCTATAACCCATTTGAAGGAATACATCGACTTACCAATCACCCTGTATAATAAATGTCCCAGAGCATGCCCCGGCCTACATAGCTGAAAAATTTTGGGGTATATTATATTTATTTTAAAATAGTAATATATTATGAATTCAATAATGCTTGACTTTAATGCTTAGTAAAAATATTATTTCATGATAAGTATTTTTTTATCATCAGAAATATCAATGTCACACTTTTTTGTCATTTGAAAATGACCCATTTGTTGGTTGGCACGTAAACAAAGTTTATGTCACTTGTCAGTTGTCAGTGTCATTAATGTTTTTTTTTCGAGACTAAGGCAAAGGACTAAAATCGAAATTGAGCCTAAAATGCCTACGTCACTTCCGGTTTTAAAATAATAAAGTTTAAAGTTAAATATAACATGGAAAAATAAATGTACATGAAAAATAAAAAAATATAAGTCCTCTAATTTTTTGCAAACTTTCCGAATAGCTAATAAAAATATAGGGTAAAAAATGAAATGTTGTCCATTGAAATAAAATAATAACACAATTATTGATTGTGTGTTATACTTATTTATCAATTCATTATGACTGACAAGATATTTATCAACTATCTACCTACACACAAAATCAACACATCCGCAGTGAATTAACTATGATCAACACATAACTGTCAGCGGTCAACATTTATTATTTTCAACATTTATTCGCCATTTCTAACTAAATAATGCGGCAAATTAAAAAGCCCTAATGTCAGTACTTGTAGTTTGAAGTGAAATGAAGTTGTCATTTAGTCGGCTAACCAAATCACAGAATTTTTTCATAAAAATTTTTCAACCTCTAGTCTAGTGTATCGATAAATCTCATACCTATTATTCGTTTAGTGATCATGACCGAGATAGCCGATGCCAAAAAATGGTTAGAAACCCATCATAGATTTATACGGTTAGTAATCGCGAATCTTTGACACCCGAGTTACATAATGGCCCGGCTGTTACCTATTATTCGTTTAGTGATCATGACCGAGTTAGCCGATACCAAAAGACGGTTAGAAATCCATCATAGATTTATACGGCAAGTATTCGAGAATAGTTGACACCCGAGTTAGATAATGTGGGTGCAGGCATAGGCACGTTGAAATGAAATCTCATCATAAAAATTGCCATGCGTAAAAAATCAATATCTACCATTAATTTTATCGCATTTTATGATTATAAAAGCAGTTCTTTACGAATCATTGGGTTTTATTTTTATTGATAAATAGGTACGAGAATTTTATCGATATTATAATAAATAAATGAAAATTTCAATAAACCAATTTATTCCAACAACTTATTTTGTGGGATTTAAAATCGATATTAATCTTATCAAGTATCGAGGAACGACTTTTTTATTCAACGTTGAAGAAAAAAACCATGTATGTGTGTAAGTCTTGTCACTTTTGACAGTTACTATTTTCTTTTTTCTGTTGAAAACTTTAGCCGAAATTGTCTGAACTGTTTGAACTGAAAAAGTCTCAAGAAGTTTCTTTTAAGTATCCAAAGTAAGAAAAATGTTGAGGATAAGTTGGGTCCATAAAGTGACGAACGAAGAAGTTCTGCGACGCGTCGGAAGATCCCGAGAACTCACCTTGACCATAAAACTGAAGAAGACAAGCTATCTTGGACATGTGCTCAGACACGATCGATACAGACTTCTTCAGGTCATTGTGATGGGCAAGGTAGAGGGGAAAAGACGTGTGGGCAGAAGGAGAAAGTCGTGGCTCCGTAACGTAAGAGAATGGACGGGAGTGGCCAGCGTAGAACAGCTGATGCGCTTGGCGAAGAATAGAGAGGAGTATGCAGAGCTGACTGCCAACCTCCAGTAGTGGAGAGGCACTAAAAGAAGAAGAAGATCCAAAGTAAGTATCAATATACCTAGATGGTTTGAATATAAAGATTGCAATACTCAGAAGGTATTGTACCTAATATGAAATTTATTTACTTATGTCGAATTGATTTAGAATTACTACTGACAAAGCTATTTATGGCATTATACACAAGGCACATAACCTATTTCTCTACCGCGAGCCGCACGCACCCACCCATTCACACGCTGATTTGTCCGCGGACTTGTCGCCAGCGACAAATCCGCTGGATTGGTACGCCCGTGAATGGGAGCCTTTAGAAAGTTGTTAAAGCGGGCTGCTTTCTATGACTATTAATGATAGGGTAATAATTTGGTGCTACCCTTTTAATTACAGGGTGCTTCCCCTTGGTGACGAAAATGCCGCACCGCCACTGTGACTAATGCTGATGCTGTTGCTACAAATAGTGCTTTGCCCGACGGAATTGAAATTATGTGTAAGTGTGTATAATTATTAATGAATAAAAGTGTTATAGGCACTGGATAGATATAAGCCTTAGTATAGATAACAAAAAACTTTATTCATTTTTGCCTTATTCAGATTCTACTGAGAATGAAAAGAGCTGCAGCCCTACTCCCACTCCAGTCAAAAAAAGGGCGCCATGAGTATTAAAAATACAAATTATACATACCCTCTATGAGGGGCCTATGTCCAGCAGTGGATGAATATTGGCTGATGATGATGATACATACCCCTATATTCATAGAAATTAAAAAGTACATTATAGAATACCTATATAGTTACATCCATTAAACATCTTTCAAAATTTCAGGAACTCCCAGCGCAGAGGCTGAAGCCAAAGGAGACATGATGGTTTTGCAGCGCGAGCAGATACAATGCGATAGCAAGAAGGCGGACACCATGGAAATGGTAGCTGCAGCAAGAAATACACAAACTGCTGTAAATTAGGCCCATAATGCCAGATGAATGGCATTCATAGAAGCAGGACTTGAGTTGTGGAAAAATGTAGATAGTATTCCTAATCGTAATTCATTAATGAATCCTACTTAATATAACAAAAACATGTCTTTAAATGCATCAACATGGTACCTAAGTTATATACTTTTTTCTAGGCTCTTGAGAAAAAGGAGGAATAGTTCTAATTATGTAATAACTTGATTGTTACTGAATGATTATGAGAATACTCAAAGACTTATATGGGAAATAAGGCTTTTATCATTAATATTATTAGTTTTATTAAAGCTTTGTTGTTTTCCAAGATGATTTAGTCAGCAGTGGATATCTGACTTTAGAAAACATATACTTAGGTAATTTGGTTATTCTAGGAAAGAGACTTAAATAAACAAACTGTGATTAATTTGTTGTTTAAATAAATATAAAGTGAATGTGTATAAAATGTGTTTAATTTAACAACTTACAATTTGAGGGATGTTGAAGGAATGTGCAAGTATATGTTTGCTTTCGATTCATCATGCAATACACCCTTATATCTCTGACTACACTTAGGGTGGGTTGCACGTCAACTCAAATCCCTTGAAGATTGGTCTCTCTCGTCGAGAAGTAAATATCTCTAAATACACCATTTAAGATACCAGTAACGCCATCTGTTGGTCAGTAGCGTGCAACAACACTCATCGCAATAAAATAAAAATAATTTAATATGCTGATGTAGTTTCTAATGTGGATTTGAACAATATAAATACATTTTGTCTCGGTAACTTTTATTTACATACACTCATAAATAAAATTATTTTAACTAGCTACTGGATCAATATATAATACTTAAATGTAATTATTATTTCAAAGTAAGTTGTCATTCGGTATAGTTGATTTATGATGTTTATTGATACACTTAGTAGTTCATAGCATCATGATGCGTCATCAATTCATAATCAAATACGTAGGTTAGGCCTAATGCTAATTATCATTGCGTCTGCGTCATTTTACACATAATATGTATTAAAGAGTACAAGATAGTTAATTAAAATGTATATAGATGGCGCTTTTATGAGATGTGTCACCTATAAGTTATACTTAATATATAATTATGTTTGTACACACCCAGCTTGCTGATTTTTATTCTTATCAAGGTTTAACTTTATTTACAAAACATAATATTTTCCTATCTGCACCCATTAGCAAAATTAAATTTAATGTTGAGCAGTTTAACATGTCGAACATCCATCAAAAACATTAAACGTTAAATCCCAAAACACTGCACACTATCAAAATAAAATAAAAGAAGAAAAACGCTTTACACTATCAAAATAAATAAAATACAAAAAGAAAAACGCTTCACACTAATAACATAAAACAAAAGAAAGTTCCGCGGTGTGTCGCGAACCAACGACTGTTAAGGACAAACGTATAGATCTCTTAACCAACTAGACCACGGTACTGATAATTGATTCAGTGAAAAACTCCTTCACATTCTTTCCTACCCTGACTATTTTTCAGTTACTTACAATTTAATTCATTATTTTGAAGTCCCTTGACCATGTACGTATGTAAAGTAGTTATTGCTACGATCTATATACCATCGTCTATCCATTACATACACTCGGTGAGTGGTAGATTTAGTTCTTATCAAGTTTTAACTTGATTAACATAAAATTTTCCTATATGGGCGACTATTTTTTCATAATTATTAAGAAAAATACCAATTCTACACGATACGCTTAGCACTACATGATAGAGGACACTGCAATGAACTTGTGGGCATACAAAACATTTAACAGCGTGCTCCCGGAGATTAATTACATTACAATAACTTCGGCGTTATTAAAATCGCTGCCAGCCAGCAGCGATTTTGGATGACATGACGTCATCGTCACACACCCGCGCCTTAGGACACGCAGCTAGCAGTTTAGCAAAACTGGTAACTGCTGCTAGTTGCACTTTATAAGGCGCACGCCACGCCGTAAAGTAATTGTGACGTAATTAATCTCCCGGAGCACGTTGGTAAATGTGATATATGTCTATAAGTTCATTGATATATTCTCTAGCATGTAGTGCTAACAGAATTCTGCTACAATTGCCTTTTTTTAAAACATATTCGGCCATACAAAAATTGCTGCTAGTTTCTGCTGCTATATTCACAGACCTGGTCTGTGAATATAGCAGCAGAAACTAGCAGCAATTTTTGTTGCTGCACTTTTGTTAGCTGCACTTTATAAGGCGCACGCCACGCCGTAAAGTAATTGTGACGTAATTAATCTCCCGGAGCACGTTGGTAAATGTGATATATGTCTATAAGTTCATTGATATATTCTCTAGCATGTAGTGCTAACAGAATTCTGCTACAATTGCCTTTTTTTAAAACATATTCGGCCATACAAAAATTGCTGCTAGTTTCTGCTGCTATATTCACAGACCTGCTACCGCCGTGAACATAGCAGCAGAAGCAAATTTTTTGTATGAGTGAATTTGTTTTCATGATCATGAAGAAATAAGAAAAAGTAGCAAAATTCTGTTATCACTACATGCTAGGGGATGCTGCAATGAACCTATATACATATTACACATTTAACAGTGTGCTCGAAATTAGTCAAAATTATTAATTATAAGGACACTCAATACGGCCAAATATTATTCATGATTATGAAGAAATAAGAAAAAGTAGCAAAATTCTGTTATCACTACATGCTAGGGGATGCTGCAATTAACTTACTAACTACTATTACACCATTCAGAGTGCTCCGGCAGATTAATTACATTACAAGTTAATGTCACTCATTAAAAAAAAAATTACAACTAAATCTACCCACATGAGTGTGTAAATAACGGATAGACGATGGTAAATACATTATAAATCTATATATGTCATCTTTGTGTTTGCTCAATTGACTTCAAAATAATCAATCAAAGAGAAAGCGCCTGAATACATTGTACAGCAAATTGCGCAAAGAAGCCGTAAATTTATCGTGGTGTAAATAATCTCTCGGAGCACGTTGGTAAATGTGATATATGTCTATAAGTTCATTGAAATATTCTCTAGCATCTAGTGCTAACAGAATTTGGGTAGATTTGCTTGTTCTTCAAAATCATGAAAAAATTGTCGCTCATATTTGCGGTTATGTCGCTATATAATGTAATTGTGACGTAATTAATCTCTCGGAGCACGTTAGTAAATGTGTTGTATGTCTATAAGTTCATTGAAGTATTCTCTAGCATGTAGTGCTAACAGTATCCCGCCACAATGGGTTATTTCTTCATAATCATGAAAAAATAGTCGCCCATATAGGAAAATATTATGTTATGTTAATCAAGTTAAAACTTGATAAGAACTAAATCTACCACTCATCGAGTGTATGTAATGGATAGACGATGGTATATAGATCGTAGCAATAACTACTTTATGTACGTATATGGTCAAGGGACTTCAAAATAATGAAAAGTGTAAGCATCTGAAATATGTATTAAGTAAGTTGTCGGCTAGGGAAGAAAGTGAAGGAATTTTTCACTAAAACAACAATCAGCACCTCAGCCCAGTTGGTTACGGCCTCGAACTAAATCCCTGTGGTCTGTGGATCGAATCTAACTAAAGCAACTAAAGATCTTTTTTCTTTTTTTTATTTTAATGATGGTTACTTTTAAAAATACATACAGTAATGAATGTAACCAGTTATATTACAGACTTATTTTGGGTTCTTAATATGTAGGTAAATAAAAGATGCCAAGACAAATTTATTTTATTTTAAGTATACAAATCCACATTAGAAACTACATCAACACAATCATGTTAAATTATTTTATATTGTTATAAGTAGGTATGATTAAAATCACAATGATATTTCTAAATTTATTATTTATCAATCAGAATATGGATACAAGTAACAGTTAAAATCGATAGCTTGAATTATATCATAGCTCTTTTAAGTAAGAGCATACTTTATTAAATAAAACAGAATAAAATGTGATCTACTAATAAACCTAAACTTAAATAGAACCTATAAATATTAAAATATATATAAATAATATAATTGTTACGTTCACTTCACTCTCACTGCACTAACTCATTGTTACTACTACTCGACAACAGGTGTCGCTATTGGTTCTACCTTTTTTGGCATAAGATTTTTTTGCCTAATCTCGTATTGCATAGTAACGTTTGGTCAAAGTCTCGTTACGCCGAAAATCGTATGGCATAAATCTCGTTTAGTAAAAAGTTATTTCGCATAACATTGTTTAGCCTAATAATGGTATGGCCAAATCTTGAATAGCCTAATAATGCTATGGCATAGGTTTATATTATACAAAGTAATAATATTCGTTTGGCTTTAACTTTGACGGAGCGTCTGCCTACATAGCGCAAACTGGTGCCTTGTATTGTTTCCGCTGTTTGGAAAACGCTCCGCTCCGCTTCGCTGCGCTCCGCTTTGGTTTTGATGAACATGTGCACCTAACACGCTCCTCCTCGCTTTGCTCGTCGTCGCATCTATTTTTAGGTTTCGATCTCATGGGGTTTGTAATAATTATATTGGTCGTTAACTTTCGATTTTTTGATCATACAATATCGTGATTTTCGGGATGTAGGAGAAAAATACCACAATTTGTACATTTACTACATACTTAATATATTATTTATTAAGTTGACGACCGAATGGCGTAGTGGTTAGTGACCCTGACTACTGAGCCGATGGTCCCGGGTTCGATTCCCGGCTGGGGCAGATATTTGTTTAAACACAGATATTTGTTCTCGGGTCTTGGATGTGCCCGTAAAATGGCAATAGGCTCGCCCCCTATTACATTGGGACTAACATAACACTCTGGCGAAAAGTGGGTGCAGCAATGCACCTCTGCCTACCCCGCAAGGGAGTACATTAGTACAAGGCGTGAGTGCGTGTGTGTGTGTGTGTGTGTGTGTAAGTTAACATTAGGAGAAACAAGATTATACATAGGTATAGACGAACATAAATTTGAGCAAACGAAACTTAGGTGTTTAAAGATTGTGCCTAAAGAGTTTTAGACGAAACGAGCCTTATGCCACATAAGTCTTGGCAAAGTGATGGTTCGGCCAAAAAAGTTTAGACCATACGAGTTATGCGAAATGGGTTTTGGTCAATAAAGATTATGCCAGATGAGCGGAACCCGTCGCTATTATTACCGCTACTCGGCAACAGATGGCGCCATGTGTCCAAAGAGTTAAAATAAATACAGCTGTTTTCATTTTTATAAACATACGTATTCTTTAGGGTTTTAATTTCTGTCTTGTTAAATATTTGTCTGTCCCTTTTAATTCCGTGCCTTATCATTAGCAAGCAATTTGTTCACCAACTATAAATACAGGCTACTCCCACTATTGTACCCATAGGTAGAAATACATTATAACAATAACATGCAATGATAAAAGATAGATAAATTATTTTTCATTATTACTTGCCTTATCTGGTAACCTGTATGATATATTTTGTTGATTATGTTTCTACCATTTCTTTTGGGATAGGTGTTGGTTTGTTTTATTTAACATGCTCTCGGTTTTATTTTCTAGTAACTGTAAAATAAAACTTAGAGCTAAAAAGTTTTCTGGTAGTGATTCTAGGATTTTTAAAAAGTTGCCTATCCAGGTTGTCTGTTGATCAAAATCCATTTAGTAGTTTTGTCGTCACATTCGCTGGGTACTTCGACATGTCGATGTTGCATCGTCATCTTCACCCAGGTGATCTGTTGGCAAGAAACGATACATTAATAAATAGGCGTGCCAAATAAATAACATTGCTGTGTGAACTAAAAACTATAAAAGTTTCAGTTTTCTCGCATACAAAGTGGCGCCTCTAGCGGAAACTATCATGAAACTTTTGACAGATAATCTATGCAGGTGACAGAAGAAAACAAAAAAATTTTCGTTTACGTAAATTGCAAAACCCGTACTAGAGGCCCTGATACAGCTGGTCCACTGCGGGTTAGTAGAGAGGAACAGATCACATATCTAGATGAGCTAAATCTAGATATGCAGGTTTCCTCACGATGTTTTTCTTCACCGTAAGAGCGATGGTATACATTGTACTTAAATTCAAAGAACTCATTGGCACATGTGGGTGTTGACCCCCGTATCTCTGGCGCGAGAAGCGGGCGCTTATCCGACTGAGCTACACTGGTCTATCAGTTTCAATATCATTTAAATGACTTTATTGTTTTAAATTAATGTATTTCTACACTTACCTTCTCATTATAGAGGCATGGCCCGGGGGCAGCGGCGGTATTCCCGAAAAAATAGGAAAGCTGAAATTTAGAAGAAAAAAAATATTAAATAAAGATATAAGAAGAGATGTAAGAAGGCAAGCTGACAATGGGATGGTATGTCTGCAAAGCCAATCATAAAGAACCAAATAAACTGCTTATGGGCTTATGGTTATATTAAACCGATTGCATGTAGGTATCTATATACTCTAAGCATGTATCATATTTGTTTTCTCAGCCTCACACTTTAACTCAGGTAAGTTCTGAGGCACATTTACTGATTCTACACTATGTTTGAATTCAGTTTCATGAAATTGATTATTCAGTAGACTGTGAGGATCTACACCTCTTGACAGACAGTCAGCTGGATTTAATTCAGTAGGAATATAGTTCCCTTTTTCAGGTACCTGCTCACATTCCCAGAAACTATCTATTTTCCTATTTAAAGACTCTGTTGAGACAGCCTCAGATACTGACTTGCAAAAGTTACTTGGTAGTGATGAACATCCCTCGCTGTTCAATGGTGCAGTGCCAGCAACAATGTAGCCGAACTGAGTGTTGTGTAGAAACAGCTGACCTGGTATCACTGGCAGTCTCTCACGCAGTAGGATCTGAAACATGATGTCACACCCAAGTAAAATATCTATATTTCTAGGTTCGCTGAAGCATCGGCAAGCTGAATGTGAGATGGTATGTTGATGTCCTGTACATTGACACGGAAATGAGGCATTGAAGATGTTATGTTGGGGACAATGCATGATAGAACAGTGAGTTTATAATCACTGTTGGCTGACTGGATAGCAAATCCAAAGTTTGAAATGTGATGAATTGATGATTAGAGATGAGAAAGCGTTTAAACTGAATAATGGTTAATTGATAAAGGATAATATGAAATATTATAATCATTATATCAAGATTTATAGTCATCAACAAAAACTAGGAAATACCTGGATCCTCCAATCTCCATTGGCCCACAGACATCGGCATGTTTATTACATCCAGGGGTCCACTGCTCCTTGCACCGTTGTGACCAAATGGCAGACGAGACTGCTTTCCTTCACAGAATACAGGCATAATAATAAGGCATTAGTTTTCTTCACTTGCTGCCAACATCTGCTTCGCCGCCATCTTGCCGCTATCGCTATGATGGCATTTTTATGGCAATCTGTCGGGTGTGCCAACAATTTCTGCCAGTATCATGTAATGACATTGCATGTGTATTTATTTATATTGTAAATATTGATACCCCTGTTCTTGAAAACTTTACGAAATGTTATATTTAAGCTGTGAATTTTATTCTTAGCAGTGCTGCAAACCTTATATTGTTGACTGTGCTACTCTCTGCTCAAAAAAGCACTTGCTAGCTCGGTACTATTGTAGTTTACTGCAAGATCTATCAACTTTGTCTTCACTACGTCATAATGTACTCTGTAACTACGTCACCCGTAATGGTGATTCCCGAATTTTCTATTACCATTATCATAGGGAAGTATTTTTTGGCAAACCCGCTAGTATTAGGCATCCAATCCACTCGTCATCCACTTTAAAACCTGTTCCAGACAATTTCTACGCCGCGCCGTTTCCATTATTAGATTAGCGTCACATAACTAATTCATAATTAATAAATAAGGTTGTCTGGTAGAGATTGCTATAAGCAATAAGGCCGCCTTTTTAATCTGTTTTTATTTTTAAGTTTAATTTTGTATGTTGATCTATTTTGGTGCAAATAAAGAGTATTGTATTGTATTGTATAATTCGTCATTGAATCGCTGGTGTCCAGACGAATTGATTTCAGGTTTCGCAATAAAGTTATTCTTCGAGAGAATCCGGAATCGTCGAACATAGTTCTCGACATCAGAACCATTAGGGCCGATGTAAAATTTTTGCGAAAATCACTTTTTTAAAGACCCTTCTTTCTTTTAGTCTAACACACGTATCTCTATCTCTTTTTGTTCAAAACTTCATTTTCCTAAAAGTGGTCGCATATCCACAGTACACTGGAACCATACGGACTTTTTATAATTTCAGACGTTATGGCTGTACAAATATGAAAATAATGTTATTTTATATACGGTCGGTTGTAAACAACAGTTCAAAAATACCTGCAAATAGTTCGTCCCATATCAATAACGTACCCTTTTGTCCAACTAAATATTACTTATATGCGGTCAAATTTTCACGTCAGACCTTATGGTTCGAAACACATTCAGTTAAGTTCATACAACCCCGAACGGCCCTCAGAGTCAGGTTCTGCTGTAGCTGGAGCTTCATGCAGTTGGTCATCGAGCATAGTGCGTACCACGCCGGAGCAGCGTAGGTAATACGGAAACGCATGTATGTTTTAAAGATCCTCAGCTTCTTGCGCAGGGGGAGTCGGGAAGCCAACATGGGACAGAGCATAGCCCGTGCGGCCTTCGCCTAGTAGACTGAGTTGACCGCTTGCACACTCATGGTGAGCGTGCGCTCGATCGCCACCCCCAGGTACTTGACTGAGACGAAATGACTTCGGAGTTGCAGCTTCTTAGCCAGGTGCGGCGGACAACATCTCGGTGCCCACGTTGCCCACCACTTTTCCAGCCATTCCGGCAGGTGATCCAGTTTTGATACGGCCAGGTTTTCGCCGCTTTCTTGTTTTCCGAGTTTCGCATTAAAGTCTCCCATCACCACCGTGAAATTAGTAGTGAACTTACGCAGGGCAGACGATACGTCTTCATACGCCAGTTCGACCTCATCATCGGTGTGCTTAGATGTGGGTGCGTAAACCTGTATGACCTTCATTGAGTATCGTTTAGATATTCTCAGGATGAGGTACGCAACCCGTGTCGACACACTTCCGATTTCAACGATGTTGTTGACGAGGGACTTGTTGACGATGAACCCGACACCCCCCTGGGACAGTTGGTCGCCCTCCCGGTGGTACAGCACGTTTCCGGACTGGAGAATTTCCGTATCCTCTCCCTCTCGTCGGACTTCGGATAACCCTATAATGTCCCATTTTAATTTGCTGATTAGCACTTTAACTTGACTATGTATACCTTTAGTTACCTTTATCAATAATTAAATTTCTTTTCTTTTCTTTTCTTAAGATTATGCTATGTATGCCATTCGGCCATTCTTAGTTATTAAGTAACCTATTATTATGGAAGAGCGGTATCTCCAAACACAGGCCTTCTAGCTTAAATGGGGATACCGCACGCACTTGTCAAAATTAGGCTAAGTGTTATGTAAATAAACATTTTTGATTTTTGATTTTTTTTTTTTTGACCTCTTCCAGCTCCTCTATCTTCACGTCTTCCCTCAGTGTCCGTGCGTTATATGTTGCCAGGTGCAAGGGTCGGTTGGGCTGGTAGCCGACTCTCTGCCGGAGATTCTTCGCACCCCCTGCCCCGCCGTTACCGTAACCGCTACCGGAGTCCGGGATAGCGGGGCTGCCGGAGACTGGGGGCCGGGGCTTTGTTTGTTCCATCATAAGGAGGTGTGTTTGCCATAATCACCGCGCTTGGCAGGCGTGTTGGTGATTCTCCTTTTTTACGGCGGGAGATCGCCGCCTCTGCTAGGAGAGGAGGTCGGGTCGATTTACCGCCGCCCGACATTCGGCGTTGTCACTCGTTAGCACCACCCAGGGGACACGTGTAGGGTAACTAGGGTTTGTACCTACGGACGTGAGCGACAAGCCCCCCTATGTAGACATACACAAGCCAA
Organism: Plutella xylostella; assembly: GCF_932276165.1. NCBI lineage: Eukaryota > Metazoa > Arthropoda > Insecta > Lepidoptera > Plutellidae > Plutella > Plutella xylostella. The sequence goes on from NC_064003.1 coordinate 9,648,891, forward strand.
AATTCAACTTGAATACTATTTATTCCCCGAACCATACAGTCTGTTGTTATAATAGGTATACGCATTTTTTAAAGTTAATTTTATTTTCTTGACCAAAAGGTCCGATGTTAACAAAAGCCTTGCCTTTTAGTCTAAAATCTATACTGCCGTAAAGTCTTTTATTGACGTGAGCCTCTAAGTTACTATTTATATTTATAGTCGAAAAATGGGGCTGATATCCATACTCAAAGATACAAAACTAGATTTTTTCGCTAATATTGCATAAATATTGTCTTCAAATGAAACGATTTTGTATTTTCATTAACTAGCCGAGCGAAATAATGTAGGTATTTCGACTCCAAAACAAACATCTTTGTTTGTTTTAACGGTGGTAAAAGTTTATTTTGGCTCTACTGAAAAGTTTCAAAAATGGACATCGGCCCTCTTGGTTCTGATGTCAAGAGTTTGTAGTTTCTTCCACAAATCCTTCCCTTCGTACTCGTAGCACTTTTGATGTGGATATACAATGACGGGTCGATCATTAAAATTAACTTGGCGTTGGTGTAGGTATAGGTACAATGTACAATGGGGGTCGCTAAACATATCACTTTGGACTTATTTCGTTCGTTAAATAAATAGATCACCAATCGCATCACAAGATTTCTTATATATTATATACCTATGAATATGGTCACTACAAGCTTATGTTGAGTTAAGGTTTTTTCATTACTTAAAATAGGAGAACCCTTTAGTAGGTAGAAACAGAAAAAAGAAACCGACTTTTTTACGTTTGGGAGACTTGGCATTTTTTACAAGTTAGGTATGTTTTTGTTTTGATGGCATTATGCTTTGTCCCGCTCATACTCTGTGGCCGTCTCTTTTTAACTCGGTTACCGCGCTATCGTTGTGTAAGTGAGCCTGACTATGTGTGCGTGGGCTGCGTGGCTATCGCGCGCCGCCGCCGCCGCCGCCGCCGCCACCACCGCGCCGCGCCGCCGCGCAGACAATGTATTTTGCCGAAATACCTACCTACCTACTTTGTAGTTGGTCTGAGCTTCCTACCTATTTGATTTCGAGAAATTTGACAGTAAGAGAGTGAAAAGTAATATATGTTTGATTTTGTTTTAATTATAATATGACCTACGTAAGTACCGAAGTTCAGCAATTTCGTGAAAAAATATTCAGCTCATCCCTACTTTCAATAGTACTCACATACCTACCTACCTGTAAATTAATAGGTTCCTTCATTAACATACCTACTTAACTAGAATAGAACCGTAAGTATTTATTTTAAAGTAGGTACATCAGCATGGTCATTATGTATGTCGTTGATAACTCTTTTCACCGTAAGCAGACTGTCAAAAAGCAAATTTTGATACTATTCGCATTATGTAAGTCCGGTTGGTTGCCAATAATGACGTCATCATGGGTATAGACTTCAATCCCCACCGGCCGCCATCTTGTTAAAATTATATATATTATGCGAATATTTCATCGAAACCCGAGATTGGTATTTTGTATTGGATAGTTGGAATCATAAGTACAAATTTGGGTGGCCCAACTGTCTTGTCTTGGGCAACTAGTAAACAGTAGCTTTTAAATAAACAATTAAATTGCTCATATTATGTCCAAATGTGAATTTTATGAGACTAAACCCAGAATTCATAAGTATATAGTGGCTCGTGCATTCGTAATGTGAAATTTGAAACGATTTTCTCCTAGCTTAGCGCGAGACTATTATTATTCTAAGGGAATTTTCTATGAAAATTATGAACATAATAAAACTTTTTTCTATTTAGGTATATGACTTAGTAGGTAATGCATTCATATGTGAATTTGAAATTAATATAGGTAAGTAGTTAGTTAATTATGCACTTATGTGGTACTTCATAAAAATATATCTCGGTAGTCTCGGTACCCAAGTGCATCATGGAATCTATCATCATTCATCATAATATTCATAGTCCATAGCTGGATTTATGTCTCCTTATAGGAGCGGAATAAAATGTTGTCCTTCATCTTCCTTTAGGTACCGGTCACCTACCTATATGTCGGAAATCCAGCTAGTCTACGTGATCAAGACAACTACTTATATGTTTTTAGATAATTTAGTTTACATGTAAGTACTTGCTATACAGTGAAGGTAATATCTATGGACAACATTTCAAAAAACCTAAGCGGCTATAAATCGAAAACCATTTCGAGATTTAGCTTTAAAGGCCACAAAAAAAATATTTTTGAATTTTTAGGATATATCATTTTGGAGAAATTCATAAAATAGTCTAAAAGTGCTGATGATGTCATTCATTAGGTGCGATGCATTTTGTTGCTCAAAGCCTATATAGATGAAAAAAAAAAATAACTGTCACTTTCATTTTTGATTGACGTTGACGTTTTATCGTGACGTTTTGTTGTTTATTTGGGTCATTTTCATAAATTCTGTTCTGACACTTTTAGACTTTTTTTTATTATTGATCATATAAAATGGTTAGTACGCATTAAGAGATGACCCGCTATACAGGGTGACTGTTAAGTTGATGTATTCCTTTAAATGGGTTATAGACGGAGGCATTTCCAGTCGATTAAACCCCATAATGCACTATCCGAAAGTTAACCATTTCTGAGTTATTTAAGTTTTAAGTTTTTTTTAGGTTTTTGCCGAAATTTATGTTTAAAAGCAAAATATTTAAAAAATTTACCATTCTTTTAATACTTTTTTGATTGTTTTGCATCGATGACACCTTAGCCAACTAACTATAATCATTAAATGCGGAATATTCAACTTAATTTAGACACAGTGCTTCAAAATAGTTGAAACATTAAGAAAATGTTAAGAAAGGTGAAAACAAAAATGCTAAATTAAAAAAGAATTTTATCTGAAAAATTTTCAAGCACTACAGCTTAAAAACATAGTTAATTTATAAGCTTTAAAATGACATATTCAAATCTAAAATCGATTAAGGTATTTCCAAGATATAGCCAAAAACAACTGCATAGGCGGACAAATCTCAGTAGGGAAACGAACAAGATTTGTTCCAGTTTTAAGGTAAAATGTCTTATAACTGGACTTTGTAGAGCTCTGAACCTTTTACTAATTATTGTTCTCCGATAACACGGATCCTCAAAAGCACAGATCGACGACAATGTTGCTTCACCGAAATAATGGTTGTCCGATAACTCGTTAGCCGAAAGTATTATTCAGTAATGTTTGGTAAAACAAATTAATTCTTCACAACCCGGTTCCCCAAAACAGTAGTTCGACGACGGTTAATTCGCCGAAAACATGATTTTCCAGTAGCACTGACCGATAATGATTGTTTTAACTTCACCGTGTTCAAACACTGTGCCAAATGTTTTAGCTGAAAAGTTTCACCGAATAGTAGGTATTATAGGAGATGTCATTTTTCGGTTAAACAATTTCACATGCTGTGCTGTCGAAAAAGCATTCTATCGTTACCTTAATCGACTTTAGATTTGAATATGTCATTTTAAAGCTTATAAATTGAATATGTTTTTAAGCTGTAGTGCCTGAAAAATTTTCAGATAAAATTCTTTTTTAATTTAGCATTTTTGTTTTCACCTTTCGCTACATTTTCTTAATGTTTCAACTATTTTGAAGCACTTTGTCTTAATTAAGTTGAATATTCCGCATTTAATGATTATAATTAGTTGGCTAAGGTGTCACCAATGCAAAACAATAAAAAAAGTATTAAAAAAATGGTTAGTTTTTTTAAATATTTTGCTTTTAAACATACATTTTGGCAAAAACCTAAAAAAACTTAAAACTTAAATAACTCTGAAATGGTTGACTTTCGGATAATGCATTATGGGGTTCAATCGACTGGAAATGCCTTCGTCTATAACCTATTTGAAGGAATACATCGACTTACCAATCACCCTGTATAATAAATGTCCCAGAGCATGCCCCGGCCTACATAGCTGAAAAATTTTGGGGTATATTATATTTATTTTAAAATAGTAATATATTATGAATTCAATTATGCTTGACTTTAATGCTTAGTAAAAATATTATTTCATGATAAGTATTTTTTTATCATCAGAAATATCAATGTCACACTTTTCTGTCATTTGAAAATGACCCATTTGTTGGTTGGCACGTAAACAAAGTTTATGTCACTTGTCAGTGTCATTAATGTTTTTTTTTCGAGACTAAGGCAAAGGACTAAAATCGAAATTGAGCCTAAAATGCCTACGTCACTTCCGGTTTTAAAATAATAAAGTTTAAAGTTAAATATAACATGGAAAAATAAATGTACATGAAAAATAAAAAAATACAGGTCCTCTAATTTTTAACAAGCTTTCCGAATAGCTAATAAAAATATAGGGTAAAAAATGAAATGTTGTCCATTGAAATAAAATAATAACACAATTATTGATTGTGTGTTATACTTATTTATCAATTCATTATGACTGACAAGATATTTATCAACTATCTACCTACACACAAAATCAACACATCCGCAGTGAATTAACTATGATCAACACATAACTGTCAGCGGTCAACATTTATTATTTTCAACATTTATTCGCCATTTCTAACTAAATAATGCGGCAAATTAAAAAGCCCTAATGTCAGTACTTGTAGTTTGAAGTGAAATGAAGTTGTCATTTAGTCGGCTAACCAAATCACAGAATATTTTCATAAAAATTTTTCAACCTCTAGTCTAGTGTATCGATAAATCTCATACCTATTATTCGTTTAGTGATCATGACCGAGATAGCCGATGCCAAAAAATGGTTAGAAACCCATCATAGATTTATACGGTTAGTAATCGCGAATCTTTGACACCCGAGTTACATAATGGCCCGGCTGTTACCTATTATTCGTTTAGTGATCATGACCGAGTTAGCCGATACCAAAAGACGGTTAGAAATCCATCATAGATTTATACGGCAAGTATTCGAGAATAGTTGACACCCGAGTTAGATAATGTGGGTGCAGGCATAGGCACGTTGAAATGAAATCTCATCATAAAAATTGCCATGCGTAAAAAATCAATATCTACCATTAATTTTATCGCATTTTATGATTATAAAAGCAGTTCTTTACGAATCATTGGGTTTTATTTTTATTGATAAATAGGTACGAGAATTTTATCGATATTATAATAAATAAATGAAAATTTCAATAAACCAATTTATTCCAACAACTTATTTTGTGGGATTTAAAATCGATATTAATCTTATCAAGTATCGAGGAACGACTTTTTTATTCAACGTTGAAGAAAAAAACCATGTATAGTGCCACAATCTTATCTGTTCCGGTGGCGACATCGCTGTGATCGAATCCAGTGTTGCTTTCGATTAAATTTTGCCTATTTCTGGTTTAAACGACAATGCATTTCTGCTATTACCTATTGTAATAATTAGGTACATTCATAAGTATAGTACTATAGATAAATCAAAATATAGGGTCGATAGTAAATGAAAGTGGATATAATATATCAAACGACATTTGTTTCAGTGTAGTTCTGATTATGTTCTGCTTCTGATATAGGAGATTAAGCCCCTGTTCCACAATGTCTGGTTAGTCGCTACCTGTCGGGTAAAATACATGCTGTCACTGTCTAAAAAATAATAACAGAAAGTGACAGCATGTATTTTATCCGTCAGGTAGCCACTAACCAGACATTGTGGAACAGACCCTAAATCTAGATTACAATGCTATAGGTAATATATGTGGGTCGTGGGAATAACGAGATAGATAGACTTAAAAAAAACAATTAATTAAGTATTATTATTATTATTATTTTTGAACACTTTATTTTACATTTTCTAAAGTAACAAGAAACAATAGCATACAATTAAAATAAATTCAGACAGTGTGCAAAGGCTAATACATCATCGTCATCATCATCTTGACCCATCACGTCCCCACTGCTGGGGCACGGGTCTCCTTCCAAAGGCTAATTGCCAAATAGAAATTTCTTTCAGCCAACTCTTGATTGGTTGGGAAAACAATGACATGTCATAAATCATCATTATTTCGTCTAAAATCGCTGCAGGTGCGCGAAATTCTTCTTGGTATACTGCCTAAGATTTAAAGTATCATGTCATGTCATCACACCTGTAATCAAAGAAAAATAAAGATTATATAATTTTCATCACGAGTATCATCACGACTCATCCCGTCCCCACTGCTGGGGCACGGGCCTCTCTGGAAAATATTACATAAAATTACATGGAGTATATGGGTAAAATTATTCGTCATATTTGGCAACACTAACCTGTAGCCGCTGCAACTCGTTCTTCCAATTTTTCAAACGGAATTAAAGGCGCCTGAATACGTTATTCTTCCTGCATAAAAGCCAATATATATAGTACTACTTTTCTTGCATTACATTACAGCGCTTTTGATAGTATTTCACCCAGAAAATCACAAAACAAATTAAATAACAACAATTGAAATTGACAACTCAAATAACGCACAGAGTATGAAATGATGTTTGACAATGACGTTTCGTTAGTTGCACATTTTGACCACCGGAACAGATAAGATTGTGGCACTATATGTGTGTAAGTCTTGTCACTTTTGACAGTTACTATTTTCTTTTTTCTGTTGAAAACTTTAGCCGAAATTGTCTGAACTGTTTGAACTGAAAAAGTCTCAAGAAGTTTCTTTTAAGTATCCAAAGTAAGAAAAATGTTGAGGATAAGTTGGGTCCATAAAGTGACGAACGAAGAAGTTCTGCGACGCGTCGGAAGATCCCGAGAACTCACCTTGACCATAAAACTGAAGAAGACAAGCTATCTTGGACATGTGCTCAGACACGATCGATACAGACTTCTTCAGGTCATTGTGATGGGCAAGGTAGAGGGGAAAAGACGTGTGGGCAGAAGGAGAAAGTCGTGGCTCCGTAACGTAAGAGAATGGACGGGAGTGGTCAGCGTAGAACAGCTGATGCGCTTGGCGAAGAATAGAGAGGAGTATGCAGAGCTGACTGCCAACCTCCAGTAGTGGAGAGGCACTAAAAGAAGAAGAAGATCCAAAGTAAGTATCAATATACCTAGATGGTTTGAATATAAAGATTGCAATACTCAGAAGGTATTGTACCTAATATGAAATTTATTTACTTATGTCGAATTGATTTAGAATTACTACTGACAAAGCTATTTATGGCATTATACACAAGGCACATAACCTATTTCTCTACCGCGAGCTGCACGCACCCACCCATTCACACGCTGATTTGGTACGCCCGTGAATGGGGGCCTTTAGAAAGTTGTTAAAGCGGGCTGCTTTCTATGACTATTAATGATAGGGTAATAATTTGGTGCTACCCTTTTAATTACAGGGTGCTTCCCCTTGGTGATGAAAATGCCGCACCGCCACTGTGACTAATGCTGATGCTGTTGCTACAAATAGTGCTTTGCCCGACGGAATTGAAATTATGTGTAAGTGTGTATAATTATTAATGAATAAAAGTGTTATAGGCACTGGATAGATATAAGCCTTAGTATAGATAACAAAAAACTTGATTCATTTTTGCCTTATTCAGATTCTACTGAGAATGAAGAGAGCTGTAGCCCTACTCCCACTCCAGTCAAAAAAAGGGCGCCATGAGTATTAAAAATACAAATTATACATACCCTCTATGAGGGGCCTATGTCCAGCAGTGGATGAATATTGACTGATGATGATGATACATACCCCTATATTCATAGAAATTAAAAAGTACATTATAGAATACCTATATAGTTACATCCATTAAACATCTTTCAAAATTTCAGGAACTCCCAGCGCAGAGGCTGAAGCCAAAGGAGACATGATGGTTTTGCAGCGCGAGCAGATACAATGCGATAGCAAGAAGGCGGACACCATGGAAATGGTAGCTGCAGCAAGAAATACACAAACTGCTGTAAATTAGGCCCACAATGCCAGATGAATGGCATTCATAGAAGCAGGACTTGAGTTGTGGAAAAATGTAGATAGTATTCCTAATCGTAATTCATTAATGAATCCTACTTAATATAACAAAAACATGTCTTTAAATGCATCAACATGGTACCTAAGTTATATACTTTTTTCTAGGCTCTTGAGAAAAAGGAGGAATAGTTCTAATTATGTAATAACTTGATTGTTACTGAATGATTATGAGAATACTCAAAGACTTATATGGGAAATAAGGCTTTTATCATTAATATTATTAGTTTTATTAAAGCTTTGTTGTTTTCCAAGATGATTTAGTCAGCAGTGGATATCTGACTTTAGAAAACATATACTTAGGTAATTTGGTTATTCTAGGAAAGAGACTTAAATAAACAAACTGTGATTAATTTGTTGTTTAAATAAATATAAAGTGAATGTGTATAAAATGTGTTTAATTTAACAACTTACAATTTGAGGGATGTTGAAGGAATGTGCAAGTATATGTTTGCTTTCGATTCATCATGCAATACACCCTTATATCTCTGACTACACTTAGGGTGGGTTGCACGTCAACTCAAATCCCTTGAAGATTGGTCTCTCTCGTCGAGAAGTAAATATCTCTAAATACACCATTTAAGATATCAGTAACGCCATCTGTTGGTCAGTAGCGTGCAACAACACTCATCGCAATAAAATAAAAATAATTTAATATGCTGATGTAGTTTCTAATGTGGATTTGAACAATATAAAAACATTTTGTCTCGGTAACTTTTATTTACATACACTGATAAATAAAATTATTTTAACTAGCTACTGGATCAATATATAATACTTAAATGTAATTATTATTTCAACGTAAGTTGTCATACGGTATAGTTGATTTTGATGTTTATTGATACACTTAGTAGTTCATAGCATCATGATGCGTCATCAATTCATCATCAAATACGTAGGTTAGGCCTAATGCTAATTATCATTGCGTCTGCGTCATTTTACACATAATATGTATTAAAGAGTACAAGATAGTTAATTAAAATGTATATAGATGGCGCTTTTATGAGATGTGTCACCTATGAGTTATACTTAATATATAATTATGTTTGTACACACCCAGCTTGCTGATTTTTATTCTTATCAAGGTTTAACTTTATTTACAAAACATAATATTTTCCTATCTGCACCCATTAGCAAAATTAAATTTAATGTTGAGCAGTTTAACATGTCGAACATCCATCAAAAACATTAAACGTTAAATCCCAAAACACTGCACACTATCAAAATAAAATAAAAGAAGAAAAACGCTTTACACTATCAAAATAAATAAAATACAAAAAGAAAAACGCTTCACACTAATAACATAAAACAAAAGAAAGATCCGCGGTGTGTCGCGAACCAACGACTGATAAGGACAAACGTATAGATCTCTTAACCAACTAGACCACGGTACTGATAATTGAATCAGTGAAAAACTCCTTCACATTCTTTCCTAGCGTGACTATTTTTCAGTTACTTACAATTTAATTCATTATTTTGAAGTCCCTTGACCATGTACGTATGTAAAGTATAGATTGGCAAGTTTCTTGGCGACCCTCCTTGCGGGGTGAAAGACGCGGAGGGGACGAGGCACCCAAGACGACAGCGGGTAGCGGGAGGGGTAGTGGTGGAGGGGAACGCGTGCACTTGTTAGCGAATGCATCCCAGCAGTAGCTACGTCACTACCGGATGTACATTCTAATATTAGTAGGGATTTGAATTATTGTTTATATGTTGATCAAATTATTGTTAAGGTTTATAGAATATGATTTATATCTGAAATTATAAATATACAGTTATAAATAGCTTTATAATATTACATTATTTTCGCACTAGCGACAGTGGCGTCATTATACTACCGGAACAGTTAAATTAAGTATCAAGTTTTGTTATATAATTAAAAGAACCATTTAAAAAATATAATTAATATGTAGTAATTATAATCTAAATGATTAATGATTTTACGAGTTGTTTTGGATTATATAATTTTAATATTTAGAATATCCAGATACTGTAAGCGTTTCCATTTCCGCTTTGATTACGATACTTTTCAAATTGTTGGGAGTTCTTATAAAACTAGATGTAAGGGCCGAGAGAGCCTCACTCTTTACTGCACCGTCACCTAGACACCTAGTTAAGGGGAACCTCTGCCCGAAAATAAAATAAAGTGAAAGTGCCAGCCATCTTTATTTTTCGCCATCCTTCGCCACCTGTTACACCTCAGAAGTGGGATCAGCCCAAGATGTCCGGCCCATATGCTGCTGGTTTGGGCATGAAGAAGAGGACAATCAGCCACGTGTCCACCACCGACGACGAAGAAAACGAAGAAAATTTTTTTTCTTCCAACGACGCCATGCCTGCCCCGACGAAAAGACGGCGAGTCACACATGCCGACGCTGAAGTAGTCCCAAAATTTCGACCAGAAGACAGCAACAGCAGCGTCAGTAGCTGGCTACACAAGATCGACCAGCTGGGAGACGTCTACGGATGGGACGCGACCGAGAAGCAGTTCGTGATGCAACTCCGCCTGCGAGGTTCGGCTCGACGTTGGTATGACGAGCTAGAAAACTACAATCTACGCTGGGAAGATTGGAAAAGTGCACTACGAACTGCATTTCCACGATCAACTGACTACGTGGATCGTCTTGAGGCCATGTTGTCCAGAACAAAAAGGGACACGGAAACCATGACCAACTATTTCCACGACAAAGTTTCACTCCTCAAAAAGTGTGAAATAGAAGGTGAAAGTGCAATCTCATGCATTATTCGTGGTCTGCCTGTGGAACTGCGCGCTAATGCTAAAGCGTATCAATGCGAAACACCTGAGCTTCTCTATTACGGCTACCTGTCGTCACTAGAAAACTACCGAAAAGTCGAAGCGGCTGCATCAACCAAGCGGTCAACATGGAGAAGAGGCGCGACTGACGTATATGTCGCAACATCACAGCCGTCTGGAGTGAAGCGGTGCTACGCGTGCCGACGAGTGGGACATGACGCACGGGACTGCCGGACTCAACAACGCTGCGACACCTGCCAGCGGGCCGGCCACACCTCTACCACCTGCTGGTTTGCATCCGCCCCAAGTTCATCTCGGGCACCGGTGCAGCAGGCGACATCACGGGTGAGTCGTATTATGTTTACAACTATCAGTACCTGTCAGGACATCTATAAACGACTAGTTTACATTGGTGCGATTGTCCTATTAGCATTCATTGATACTGGCAGTAAATTGAATATACTTACATCAAAGCGGGCCAAAATGCTAGATCTTAATGTCGTTCCATCGGATATAGTAATGAGAGGATTTGGGGGTGCTCATATAAAATCGTTAGGCAGAACGCGCATAGATGTATCAATAGATGATATTTGCTTAAGTGGAGAAGTTGAAATTACTGATTACGATTTATCAGATATAGATCTAATCATAGGACAGTCTATGATCAATCAACCTGGTATTAGTCTAGTCACTACTACAAATACTGTAGAGTTCGTACAAACTAAGGAAGTAGAAAACTGTCTTATGAATTGTAAACTAGAGGACAATGATTTCAACTCAAAGTATTGTGTGTATCTCAAGTGTGATGTTAAAATACCAGCTCAAAGCGCCTGTTACATTAACGTATTTGTAGATATTGAAAGTAATGACAATAGTTGTTGTTTTCTGACTAATTCGATATATGTTCATAACGGTCAGATGTGCTATGCTATACCCGGGCGAGTTATCTGCATCGAGGGATATTTGAAATTCATTAACTTAAGTGATGAGGTCATATCTTTACCAGCCCATAAATTAGTGGCCCGAGCCGAGCTTGTTTCGCTGGTTCCTGATAATTTTCGCGACGTCATGGCTGTTGAATTACATACAAAGTCCACACGTAACGTGCCATTATTAGATCCTAACGAAATTGACATAGGTGAACTTTCAGGAGAAGATAATGATAAATTATTGACCTTGCTTAGTAAATATAGTCATATGTTTGCCAAAGATACAAAAGACTTAGGCTGCACAGATCTAATTAAGATGCAAATTCAGACAACGACTGACAAACCAGTTCATTTTAAGCCATACCGATTGTCACATAAAGAAAACGAAATAGTTAATGAAAAGGTGCAGGATTTAATCGATTCGGAAATTGTTCGTGAGTCGATGTCTGAATATGCAAGTCCCGTTATACTTGTAAAAAAGAAAGATGGAGATTACCGGCTCTGCATTGATTATAGAGCACTAAATTCACAAACTATTAAAGATCGCTATCCGTTACCAAATATTGATGACCAAGTTACGAAATTAGCGGGAAAATGCTACTTTTCGACCTTGGACCTCGCCCAAGGTTATTACCAGGTTAAAATATCAGAGGAGTCAGTACCTAAAACTGCGTTTGTTACACCGTCGGGACAGTACGAATTCCTCAAAATGCCGTTTGGTCTAGCTAATGCTCCCGCAGTTTTCTCTAGATTAATACGTCTAGCTCTACATGACGTCAGAAATGACGTAGCAACGTATCTTGATGACGTCATGCTACCAACCGTTACTGTAGAGTCAGGACTAGAATTATTAGAACGTGTCTTGGAACTTCTCGAAAGAGCCAATTTAAAATTGAACCTAAAAAAGTGTTCGTTTTTAAAAACTAGTGTCAACTATTTAGGTCACGAAATTACTGAAGGTACTATACGACCAGGTCAAAACAAAATTAATTGTGTTTCCGAGTATCGTCAACCTCGAAATGTCCACGAGATCAGACAATTTATTGGATTAACCTCGTACTTTCGCAAATTTATCCGCGGATTCGCTGAAATTGCTCTACCCTTAACGCGTTTGACAAAAAAAGACGTAGAGTGGCAGTGGGGTCCAGAACAGGAAAACGCATTTCAAACTCTAAAACAACGGCTGATTGAAAGACCGGTACTAGGTATCTACGATAGTAAATCCGAGACCCAACTGCATACCGATGCCAGCAAACTAGGATTAGGTGGTATACTTATGCAGGTACAGCCTGATGGATCCTTAAAACCAATTGCGTATTTTAGCAGGGTTACTACTAGAGAGGAGCAGTTCTATCATAGCTATGAGTTAGAAACTTTAGCGGTTGTAGAGTCGTTAAAACGTTTTCGAATTTATTTAACGGGAATACCAGTAAAAGTTGTTACCGACTGCGCAGCTTTACGTTCTACACTGGTTAAAAAGGACTTAATACCACGCATTGCCCGTTGGTGGCTTACTATACAGGATTTTGACTTGCAAATAGAGTACCGTCCGGGGGAACGAATGAAACACGTAGACGCGCTTAGTAGGAACCCTGTCACTGAAAACGTGTACCAAATAGACGAGTCTGATTGGCTTGTGACCCTTCAGTTACAGGATGATAATTTACAAAATATTATTACCCAATTACGAGAAAATACAACCAACCCAGATATAACCAACAATTATATTCTGAAAGAAAATCTTTTGTACCGAAAAACATTGCACGGAGAACGCTTTGTAATACCAAAATTAGCAAAATATGGCCTTTTACAGAAGTACCATGATCAAATAGGACATCCGGGGTTTGATAGGTGCGAGAAAACTATTAAGGAACAATTTTGGTTTCCGGGTATGACACGGTTTATCAGAAAATACTTGAATTCCTGTCTACAGTGCGCATATGGCAAGTCAGAGTATGGTAGAGCGCAGGGTGAGCTATACCCAATCGAAAAACAACCGATCCCCATGCATACTTTGCATGCAGATCACTTAGGCCCCTTTACAAAAACTCGAAAAGGAAATGCATACATCTTGGTGGTAATAGACTCTTTCACAAAATTCGTGTTTGCAAGACCTGTCAGAAACTGCAGCTCTATAGAAACAGTAAAACACATGAAAGAAATTATTACAATGTTTGGAAATCCAAATAGAGTCATTACAGATCGAGGAAAGGCCTTTACGAGTCGTTATTTTAAGCAGTTCGCGGAAGAAACCCAATTTAAACACATTCTCAATGCTATAGCTAGTCCGAGGTCGAATGGCCAAGTTGAGCGTGTCAACCGCACTATCATAGATGGTCTCAATACAATGTCTGAGAGCGAGAGTACTTGGGACGATAAACTTGCTGATATTGTGTGGGGAATCAACAATACGCCTCATGCTACTACCTCATTCCCCCCATTCAAACTTATGTTCGGACACGAAAACTCCCGTTTGCCGGCCTACCCTACTAATAGGCCTACTTCTCAAGAGGAAGCTTTAAAAGATAGGAGAGAGAACGCAAAGTTACGTATTGATAGGAATATGACACTAATGAAAAGTCGATTCGATCGTTCCCGTAAGAAGTGCAAAAAATACACAGTAGGTCAATTAGTTTTGTGGAAAGGCGGCGCTAGTAGAGTAACGACAGCAAAAGTTTCACAAAAACTGAAAAGTCCGTACAGCGGGCCGTACAGGGTATGCAAGGCAGAACCAAACATAGATCGTTATACAATATGTAGTGTAAAAGGGATGAAAGGATATAAGAAATTCAGTGCAGTTGTTCGGGGTGAAGTATTAAGACCATATAAATCATGTGTTTCCGATGCAGATAGCTGTTCATCTAGTGATAAAGATGTGGATAGAGATGATTTAATAGACTTGCTAGAGAGTTAATGATGTATAAAATAAGTAGAAGTTAATCCTGTAAATAGACTGTTCATAATCAAAATAGAGCTTTGCAAAATAATGTCGAATAATTATGATGTTATAGGCTTGATTCACTGACTATTAACTTATATCTTGTGTACGAGTATGAAATTAAAAGCAGGCCAAATAGTATGTTTAATAGAAATAATGATTTACAGAGTCTTGGTATTTTGAATATATGGTAAACAGTACAAACAATATTATGGATATAAGTAGGTACATTATCTGGCTGAATACTTGCAACTCCACGAAGATCTTCTCATGCGGTAAACTGCAATTAAAAACATATATAGCATTATTGATAACCGTTACCTAACCTAAGTCTATGTGGCAAAACTAGTCTGTGTGACGTCATGGCGCCTTGCGAATTTTAAACATACTTAGCTCTTAAGGTCTATGTGACACGTAGAAGCAAGCACATGGTGTGTGATGATGTGTATAACATAATAATGGGTCTATGTGACAATTCTAGATGCAACAAAGTCTGTGTGACAATGCTAGGTGTTATTTAAAGTCTGTGTGACAGCCAATAAGTCCATGAGATCAAAAATGTCTGTGTGACATGTTTTAACAATGAGGGGTACTTACTAATAAAAAATAAGTCTGTGTGACTTGAACAAAATGTAGACATGAAAGCAATTGAATATACATATTATACTTTACTAACTTACCATTCGCTTGAGGAACGAGATGTTGCTTCACTTTCAATAATATAAGTATACTTCATCACTCCACTTTATATTTTATTCGACGACCAATTTTCTGCCTGAATTTATTTATTTTTCAGATACAAAATGGAGGCAGCGGCAGCGGTGGAGACTCCAGGGTGCAGCCCGAGCGACGTGGGACACGCGCTTTCCAGGATGGCCGAGTGTTAGCGAATGCATCCCAGCAGTAGCTACGTCACTACCGGATGTACATTCTAATATTAGTAGGGATTTGAATTATTGTTTATATGTTGATCAAATTATTGTTAAGGTTTATAGAATATGATTTATATCTGAAATTATAAATATACAGTTATAAATAGCTTTATAATATTACATTATTTTCGCACTAGCGACAGTGGCGTCATTATACTACCGGAACAGTTAAATTAAGTATCAAGTTTTGTTATATAATTAAAAGAACCATTTAAAAAATATAATTAATATGTAGTAATTATAATCTAAATGATTAATGATTTTACGAGTTGTTTTGGATTATATAATTTTAATATTTAGAATATCCAGATACTGTAAGCGTTTCCATTTCCGCTTTGATTACGATACTTTTCAAATTGTTGGGAGTTCTTATAAAACTAGATGTAAGGGCCGAGAGAGCCTCACTCTTTACTGCACCGTCACCTAGACACCTAGTTAAGGGGAACCTCTGCCCGAAAATAAAATAAAGTGAAAGTGCCAGCCATCTTTATTTTTCGCCATCCTTCGCCACCTGTTACACACTGCATGTCATTGTTACGGCAGTCTCGGCCGCGCAGCCGAGGCGGCCACATGTCTTATATAGTCTGTCATAATTTGAGTGCGACCCACATGAGATCATTGATCCTGAGACCATTAGTCTTAGGATGAGTGTTGAGGCCATTTTAATATTATCGTTATATTATTATTAGGTATCTATAATTCGTCAAAAAAATAACGTTAAAAACAACAAATTGTATAATATCTCAATATAGGGGCTTCTTGTAGAACAGCGTACCGGATCAGTCATGCTACGCGGCTAAAGGTTGGTACTGCGCAGTCAGATACGAAAAAGTAAACAACAAAGACGAAGAGTCCATATGACAGTGCGTCAGTTGTCAGTTCTTGTAACTAGGAAAGCAACCAAAATTTATGTGATTTAATGAAAGTAATTAATGAGCAAAACACAGAGAAAAATTACAAAATTGATGAAATTTTGAAAGAAAATGGTCATATCGTGCTTCGCCTACCCCCATACCACCCGGAATTAAATCCTATTGAACTTGTGTGGCGGTACGTGAAAGGCGAGCTCGCAAGAACGTCGATTGACTCTAACTTAGATAAAGAGATAAAAGACTTAGAGTTGCTTTTCTCTAATTATTCGCCTGAAAAGTGGAGAAATTGTGACGACCATGTCATAAAAAATTAAGACGAATATTATAAATCTGATAGAGTATTTGACGATGTATTGGACAGGTATGTTATTGTTTATTTATAATTTAATATAAATTAAACATAAAATATTATAGGTGTACACTGAACTAATATGACTGGCGTACTCTAGTACATTATACTTTAAAGTAGGTATAATGTTTTTTGGTTTTTGTCTTAGATTTATAATTGAAGTTAATGAAAACGATGATGAAGATGAGGATGACGACGACGATGAACAAGTTCAAACAGAGAGTGAACATGAAAGTGACATGGAAATTGATTTATAAAATAAAACACTTTTACAAAAATAAATTCCAATTGGTAGATATTCTGAAGGTAAACATCCAAATTTTAATGCTGTCAAACTATACATTTTAAGCTAAATATGACATTTACGGGAACACTCATAGAATAAAATTTTACTTACGTCAGAAATAGTTACAAGCTATCGCGAGATTAATCTGGGCAAACTTTTCTACGTGTGTAGCATGTCGTGCTACCTCGCCCCCGCCACTTCTTTCACCCCGCAAGGAGGGTCGCCAAGTAACTTGCCACACTATAGTTATTGCTACGATCTATATACCATCGTCTATCCATTACATACACTCGGTGAGTGGTAGATTTAGTTCTTATCAAGTTTTAACTTGATTAACATAAAATTTTCCTATATGGGCGACTATTTTTTCATAATTATTAAGAAAAATACCAATTCTACACGATACGCTTAGCACTACATGATAGAGGACACTGCAATGAACTTATGGGCATACAAAACATTTAACAGCGTGCTCCCAGAGATTAATTACATTACAATTACTTCGGCGTTATTAAAATCGCTGCCAGCCAGCAGCGATTTTGGATGACATGACGTCATCGTCACACACCCGCGCCTTAGGACACGCAGCTAGCAGTTTAGCAAAACTGGTAACTGCTGCTAGCTGCACTTTATAAGGCGCACGCCACGCCGTAAAGTAATTGTGACGTAATTCATCTCCCGGAGCACGTTGGTAAATGTGATATATGTCTATAAGTTCATTGATATATTCTCTAGCATGTAGTGCTAACAGAATTTTGCTACAATTGCCTTTTTTTGGCCATACAAAAATTGCTGCTAGTTTCTGCTGCTATATTCACAGACCTGCATCGCGTAGCATGATTTTCTTGTAACTTGCTGTAAAAGTGTGCATGAAAGTTGCCGCCCCGAGTTGAAACAAATGTTCCGGGGCCCCAATCCCAAGCTAAGCTAATTCTTTCTCCACGGCGACAAACTCTAGCCCAGCTCCAGTGTATATCACAGCAGACCTCACTTCCTTCTACTTCTTAAAAGGTTGTCTGGTAGAGATTTCCTTAAGCAATAAGGCGATTTTGTGCTGATTTATTTATAAGTTGTTCTTTTCATAAATTACTTTCATATGTGTTAGACAATTATTATTTTTTTTTAATTTTTGTCCATGTTTTTGTGTACAACTAACTACAGGTCAATCACACAACTCATCCTACACCCTACACCGCGTCGGCTTGGTCTCCCGTCCCTCAGTCCTCCAGTACACTGCCACGGGTGCCCTGCCCGCCCTGGTCGAGGAGGGCGAGGGGCGGGGGGAGGTGTACGACCAGTTCTCCGCCCCGGGGGTGAAGAGCGGGGAGGGGGAGACGGGGAACATGGTGTTTGTTGATGGCAGGCATAGTTTGGTGAGTGTGTGTTTTTGGTTGTGAGTGTGGTTTGTTTTTTGTAAGGTTAGCAATTTCGAACCCGGGACCTTCAGCTCAGTAGTCAGGGTCACTAACCAAAAAAAAACTGCGCCACAATTATTAATTTAGGATGACTTTCAGCAAACTCTAAACGTACGAAGGTAAGTATTTTATATAGCCTAGTGTCGAGACCAATTTTGATACTGATCCAGATTTAAAATTGTATTAAATCCAACTTTAATTTCGTTTTCTACTGATATTTTTTTTGACGGTTGACTAAATACCTTTATCTTTTGGTGAAAGTCCACCTGAAGGTAGGCTGGCTACTTTTGCTAATGTTTGTTTGTATGCTCCAGGTGTCGCTGATGTGTCGGCTGGTGCCGTCCCCGGACTGGTTCGTGGGGGTGGACAGTGTAGACCTCTGCGTGGACGCGGCTTGGGTTGAGGAGATCACTCTTGATGCAAGTTATATTGGCTATGTTATGTACTTTGTACAGCCCGGGGCAATTGCACCTGACGCGACTCAAAGAAGTAGCATTGTCAGAGGCTGAATGGAGCTGAGTTGTCAGGTTTCTTTGTTCCAGACTGTACGGTTTACCTTATCCTTAAACATCAGCTACTACTTTAATAAATTAATTAATATGTGGGGACATCTCACAAACGGCCATCCGACCCCAAAGTTGGCAGATCCTTTGATATGGGTATCGGACAGCTGATATTATATGATATCTACACAAATAAATAGATAGATACATATTAAATATAAATATCAACACAACTAAGACCCGAGTATAAATATGTGCCTTTAAACAAATATCTGCCCCAGCCGGGAATCGAACCCGGGACTTTCGGCATAGCAGTCAGAGTCACTAACCACTACACCATTCGACCGTCAAAGTACACTTAATTTTCGGTCTCATGTAAATCAGCGCTGCCAAATCATCCTTCTATCCCACTTCCAGCTAGACCCGCTAGACGGCGGCGCGGCGTCAGGCTTGGCCTTCACGTCCCCGCGCTGGGAGACGGCCCCCGCGGCGGCGGTGGCGCGCCTCGCCCCCCGCGCGCCCGCGCACCCCGCCGCCGGCTTCTACTACCCCGAGCTGAACACGCTGCCGACTATTGCCACGGTGCAGTTTGCTAAGGTAAGTCCTGAGTCTCCAAATCTTAGTATATCACAGTTATACCTATAAACTTGCTTATAACTAGATTACTACGGTGCAGTTCGCTAAGATGAGGGGTTTGTCCTGTGACTCATGATTACTCTGAAGCCTATAAGTTTGTTAGCATGTTCCATCATCAGCTCGTAATCGTCCATTGCTGGATATAGCTTCTTCGTCGGTCAGCAGGTTTTGGTTTGATGTTATTCGAATGATTTGATCCAGTTCATTTAGAGTGGTTGAACTCTAGTTTCACTCCATGATAATAACTTCTGTGTATCTATTTCAGATCAAAGAGTATTCCTCCAAAGAATTAAATGAACTGGCTCGTAAAGAAGTCATGGCAAGATTGAAACGCAAAGACGTCCGTAAAGGTATCCCAAAACGGCTGTTAGAAGCAAGAAGATTAGCAGAGGAAGAGAATAAAAGACTTATGGAAAAAGATGAACAAGAGCCAGTTGAAGAATTAACCACTAAAGATTCTATGGAACAATTGAAAGATTTAGAGGAGGATCCAGTTGGTACTCCAAGGCCAAACGTCCCTGAAAATAATGTTGTAGTTGTCACTGAAGCTCCTAAGACTACGTAAGTAGTAAACAGTTCTCAAACTCACCATATTATTATTATCCCCATAACAACGCATCACGTCCCCATTGCTGGGACACAGGTTTCCTTCCAATGAAAGAAAGCTTTCAGGACTAGTCCACCACGCTGGCCTAATTTGGGTCGGTGGACCCCACTACAGATGCTGGATCGACTACGGACGCTTCTATTATCCAAAAAATATTTTTTGTAGCAAACAAAACATGGATATTCTTTCTATTCCACTCAACAAATTCCTTCAGGTCATGCTGAGTCTGATCCTGTCCTGTCCACCGTGGCTATACATATTGTCAATAATATGTACCAAACTTCCAGCACAACAACAACCACTACTACAACCTCGACCACCACAGAACCAGAATTCGGCGTCAACCTCCGCAGCATGGACGACGTGATGCTGGCGGTGGCGCGCGGCCGCAAGCTGGGGCTGGGCCGGCATCTGCCAAGGCATTTTAGATCCAGACTGCACCATGCAGTTAATAAACTCACCGGTGAGTAGGAGCTTTAAGACTATGGGACCCTAGAAGAGGAGGATCTGGGTAAAGGGTACAAGTCAATTCGAAAGCATTTCTTCTTTGTCAGTATACATTTAAACCACAAAAGCCAACTGCTCAAAAGACCTCAGGCAGTGCCTCTTGATATCAAACCTAGCCCCAATTTCACCATAGTCTGAGATCATTAACAACCCTGTCACATTGTAATCAATTATACTTCATCTCCATAATATTAAATTCTTAACAGATGTGTCAAAAATCAACTACTAACCTTGTTATGATCTAACAGAGTATAGTAAAACTGGGGCTTAGGCTACCACACTACAAATATCGACTGCGCGGTATCCCCCTGGGGCGAGTGGTCGCCGTGCTACGTAACTAACCTCCCCCTATTATTGTCTTTTTCTCTCGTCGTCACTTGTTTCCCGTAGCTTCCTTCCAACAGCAACAGTGCCTATATACATACTTCCTTACAACACTAACTAAGCCTCCTACGCCCCAGATATCGACTGCCTAGTCTCCCCATGGGGCGAGTGGTCACCGTGCTCAGCGACCTGCGGCTTCGGGGACAAGCAGAGACGCCGCCGCGTGCTGCGCCCCCCCGCGCCCCGCGGCCGCGCCTGCCCCCCGCTGGTTGAGAGGGAACACTGCGGGAATGCTAACTCGTGTTTTGAGTTCGATTACTTTGATTGGTGATTTGCAGTGTGGGATGTGGTGTGTGGGTTTTTAAAAAGTGGTTATTATATAATAATTATGCGAATTATGTTTTTAATTTATGTTTACCCTGGAGAGTTATGTAGATGGAGAGTGAGACCTGGCTAGCTGACGAAGCAATACGCTACGATAGCTTTAAATGCGCGCAAAATTGATATCGGTAGTTATTCCATCAGACTATTGACTTAATGGGGACTACCGTTTTTTTGCTCACCAGTTGGCGCCACTGTCGGCTGAGGTAAAGAGGTACCATAGCTGTCAAACTTATCAAAAGAGACTGTATCAAATTGGCGCGAAATAAAGTTTTAAAATTTTGAATCTTATAAGCTTATTAATTATAAAATAACTATCATCACATCGAGTTACTATGCCGCAATGTAGTGTAGATCCGTTATGTTCGGAAAGAAAAGGAGGACTTATGTTAACAAGTGATAAAACTGTTCTAAAACAGTGGCATGTGAAATAATTATTATCCGACAATCTCTTGTTTGTGAAAATCATTATAACCAATTTCAGAAAGAACATAATGTAAATAAGGATTAGTTAGGCATTTAATAAATACAATAAAAATAAAAGAATTACACACTGATTTAACTTTTATTTATCCTTTCCGTTTAAACACACTGCTATACAAAAAAATATAACACATTAGTAATCCACACAATGAATGCTGGTTGAGTTGTTAGTTGAAACTAAATAATGGTAGTATAGTATACTAAGCCCCTGTTTCACAATGTCTGGTTAGGCGCTACCTGTCGGATAAAATACATGCTGTCACTGTCTAAAAAATTATAACAGAGAGTGACAGCATGTATTTTATCCGTCAGGTAGCCACTAACCAGACATTGTGAAACAGACCCTAAGTATTATATTATTTGTGGGGGTGTCAGTACCTGCACCTGGCTCACTCGAATGGAGCCTTTGTGCATATCGCCTTAAGGTCTAAACTCCACTCCTAAGCTTGGACCATTTCCTACCACGCTGGTCCTCTGCAGGTTGGTGGGTTCGAAAATCTAGATGTGCAGGTTTTATCACGATGTTTTAATTACTTAACCGTAAGAGCGATGGTATACATTGTACATAAATTCCAAAGTACTCATTGGTGATAATATCTAGATCTGGAGTTTAATTTTTAGTGTTCACACTGCTATACAAAGTTTCTGAAGGCCACTCAACAGTACACTGAATCATTTTGTTGTATGATGCTGTCCTCTACGTTTCCAACCAAGTTACTGTTACGGTCATAGTCTTGGTATCTGTAAAAAGAAAAAAACGTAGCTGTTACCTAAGCAAACAAGCATACTCTTCGAAAAAAAATAAGTTTGTAAACAGTAAACAAACTAACCTCGGAATTAGCTGCTCTTGTCCCGAATTATCGGGAGTTGTACCGATTTCGACTCACAGAATAATCAAGATAATTATTCTGAGTGTAGACGAGCCTTAATATTAATATCGGCGAGTTGAGGGTAGACTAATTTATCCACGTAAACGAGCAGCGCGGGAGCGCTTTTCACTTTTGGTGAGCAGCCGCGGTGAGCAGACGGAGAGTGAGGGAGTTATCAGTGTCGTGGGTGCGAGAGGACCCCGCGGAGCGGAGCCGAGGCGCCCAGGCTCGGGGAGCCGAGGCGGGCGTGATGGCCCGGTTCAGACAACAGCCAGTTACTGCAAGTGCGCAGCTAAGTGACCTTTCTACTTACCTTTTATATCTCGTTTATGATTGATAAGTTATACCTACACTTGATTTCTTGATGTACCAATTGTGTTTATAATGAGTAAGGAAACTAAGGAGCTAATAATGTAAGGTTTAAAGGAGGTACGAGTACATACCGTACCCGTACCGTGTGATAATAGATAGATTAGATATTCAGTGCGCCAGGGGAAACAATCCCATGTGATCAGTGTAAGAAGCTAGGGAATCAATCCCATGTGATCAGTGTAAGAAGCTAGGGAAACAATCCCATGTGATCAGTCCCAGGGAACAACCCTGCTAGCGAGGCACGGGGTGGCTATAGGGGAGGTTGGAGGCCACTGGGGTGAAACCCCTAAGAACATCAGGATTATCCTTGACATTCAGACAATCAGGTTATTAGACTGATCGGTCATCACGTGTGCGTGATACTAAGTAACTAATTTGTTTATGATATATCCCATATTCAGTTCGTCACCGTGATTAGTATGTTTGTACTAATCACGGTTATTAATTATTAACAGTTCAGATATTCGCGTTTACTCATATAAATAGTTAAATGAATACGCGACATGGTGGAGATGCTGGGATCTGAGTCCAGTGTTACAGCTTTTTTGATTTGCGAGCAAATTTAAATTTACCCTGACAAGGGTTTTGCGAAATACAAGTAAATATATTGTGAAATTCCATTATAAACATTCACCAGTGAATAGTTAAGTTGTTTGATAGTAGCCTCTCTTTTAGAGTAGCCTGACATTATATTGACAAGATACTTCCAGTAGTGGATGGCATAGGATATCTGAGAGGATTATGATTCTAATTTGCAGTATGTCAGTTTGCAGTTAGCAATTGATCAAATTTAGACCTGCAAATGAGCGAAGTCAGATTTGAATTTATTAGTTATGATACTGAAATAATGTGATAGTACAGTCCGTTCACCGAAATGTGACTTTTAGATAGTGAGTATTGTAGACTACAATCTTTTCACTCAGCAAATATTTTGTCCCTGAGTAATATACCTAGATATATTTAGTGAACTTTTGAGTAATTTATCATAGCGTGTGTGAGTAATTTACTCTTGGCACTTATTATGGTTCAGATTCAGATATTTAGTGATTGAATTAGAAGCCATCGGGACAATCAAGTAGTTGCTTACAAGTTATTGGACTGCATAGATGTTACATAGTTAATGCTATGATAAATGAAGCACAAATTCTACAATTTTATAGTGAAATGAAACTTGTAAAGGAGCAAGTCACAGTAAGCTAACTGTACGAGGCGAGTAGACAACAGACGCCCGCGCTGGCGCCACCGCTCGTTTCCTTGATATGTTACATTGTTGCGGTCTAAATAATTTGCAAAGAAATTTGTTCTTTATTGCCTATTGAATATGGTTCAGTTTATGAAGGATTTCCCAGAAAATATTTTTTGATTTGATGATAAGTAGTACAGACTCAGGTGATGCTCTTGCTTGTGGGTACCTACCTCTTGAAATTTAGAATAACCAGTTGTAAAGCTATGAGCTAAAGAATATACCTATACCAGATGTTCGAAAGGAACAGTTTGCCTATTACCAAACATTTTGTAGTTCTCTTCGGATTGATAATTCGAGGATATTAGAATTAGATATCGTGAAAGTTGGTAGAACTTGTACTAAGTATCTGAGTTCGGCCGCCACGGCGCAGTCCGCGTTGCACGTGCACATACGGGATTTCCACTGAACTTCTTAGACGGTCAAGATTAATCTCTTGACATGGAGTCAAGTAATTAAATTCAAAAAATTGTACCGAATATGAATAGTGAAGTTGTTAGTTAATGAAAATTATACCCATGTATATATTGTTCTCTGAAGTTATTTTAATTAATTCTGCTTTATAATATAATAAAGCTTCAAGTTATTTAGAAGTTAAATGTATGTCTTACTTTAGTTCAATGTGAACTTTAAAATGTTTAGATTTCAGTAAGCGTGAAACTTTAGTTACAAGTGAATGGCCTTAACCAAGGAGCGACTCAGAAAAGGATCAGAATTTAAAGTACTTAGCTTATAAATCTAAGAACGTTTTTGGTTATTAATACCCAAGCAGGGTGGCCAATATGGGAGAATGAATCTCCTCTTAAAAATTAATATGATTCACATTGTGCCCAATACTGTTAAGAATGTTTGAATTGTCATTGTATTGAAACTCGTACTCTTACTGAGTATACTTACTTATACTTACATATATTTTGTCATCTTAGCAATTTCAGATAAATTCTTGCGATTTTCTTCTCAAGCAGACCAGACGTAACATAAGTCTGTATAGTTGCTTCAGTACTGTACCTTCAACCTAAAGTTTCTGAAGGTAAAGGAAAACAAACTGTAAAATTGATATACTCAGTTGAAATTAGATATATGTATACTGGGTTAACTAAGACTATTCTTTTTCTTTGCATACAAGTATCAAGTTGGGACACACAATTACGTGCCAACGTAAATAAGATATACCTTATAGAAGGTTTATAGTAATCATAGAATTTAAAGGATCACGAGTGATCTCAGAAGTTTAAGTCAATGAGTCCGAGACGAAAATAAGTAGTTTCAGTTTCATCAAAGTTGAAACAGTTGTACTTATTTGAGATGAAGTTGATTAGTGTCGTTATAGCTGTTAGAATTATAACACAAGTAAATAAAGTAGCGCGACAACACTTGCATGGTTGCATGTTATGACCTATCAGTAACAGTAAGTTGCCTATTCAGAGAGACCAAGTTAAGTCAGTCATTCAGAACGTTGCATTGTGGTATGTGGTATTCACCATATTTTTAAAATGATTTATTTAGCTAATATTCAAATCTGTCGTAAAATTGGACATTTTTATGAAAGTTCTGCTATGATTAATGTTATAACATTCTAGTAATAGCACGTAAAATAGCCCACTTGCAGCAAAAGCATTGCGATTAAGAAATAAGAATTCAGATCTAGTTAAGAAGTCAATCTAGACTACTCATTGACAATGTGGAATACCTACAAAGTAACTATCATAATCTTAGTGATACATATCATGTTGGTACAGTAGATCGATTATTAATTTAGAGTTTTACTTTACGAAACGTGATCTTAAATCCATGGTTATAGCAGTACTGATATATAGGTACGTTAGATATAAGACATAGACTACCACAGACTTAAATCAGTTATCAAAGATAAAATTCAGATTCACGTTATTTTGGATCCAAAAATAGTTTTCAAAACAAGTTTGCCATAGGTAAATAGTATGGATAACCAAGTAGTATAAACACATCCCTTTTATTGAGATCTGCAATATTTTTAGATTTTGTATCATTTTTAGAATCCAATTATGTGTGGTATACAATGTATAATTGTATACATATAATGCACATGACCTTAACTAGCATGTGGTATTGATACTCATAAAGTAAAGTACCTACGTAAGAACAGAATTATATTTAGATATACATGGGTACGTACGTACGTCACCAATGGAAGAAGAATTCAATAGACAGATGTACGGTAATCCACTTTATGTTTCGTTAACATACAGATGTTATATCAGAAGAACGTTGTATAAGTCAGAAGTTTAAGTAGTGTGAGTGTTGAGTTTTGAAGCAAAAGGGTACCTAAGTCTCAATTAAAATTAAAGATTAACAATGTCCATGTTAAATATTGAGTACCTACCTAACTAGAGAACGGATATGCAAACTGGTGCTTACGTACTATGTATTAGGCTTGAAGAAGGATAGATAGAGTATGTGCAACAGGTACATGAGGTACATAGTCATTTGTTGCTGTTTGCTGTGTTTTAGTGTCAATACATGAAATGAATATTTGAGGCCCAATGGGGATGTAACTGAAATATTGTGTAATTATAAGATAAGATAAGAAGACCTTAGTGCAAGGTATGCAGATTGGGGCATCCAATACCGGATAAATTTTCAATGCCGGTATTGAGTTCCGGTTTACAACTCAATACCGGGATTCCGGTATTAGTGCCGGTATTAGACTTCATTGTAATAAATGGCATATATTGTGTTTAAAGGTCGTATAGGACCAAATTAAACAAGAAAAGCAATAAAATGTAGTTTTTCTTACAACAATTGAGTATTAGAGTTTATATTTTATAATATATATTTTTTAACATTGATTTTCGTTTACGCATGGACAACAGTAGATTTCTAACGTCCAAAAAACTGCATTAAACGGTTGGAAACAAGAGGGCTTTCATGGTATATGGAACACAAGGCTAACTAGGTATATCTTAATCGCTTTAATTATAGCCTAAAAGAGCCCTATTCCGGTGTTACTTCAAAGTGTAAAGTTTGTCCGAGATCCCAGTATTACGGGATCCCGGTATTGCGGTGTTGCATGCCCTAATGCAGATAAACAGATATGCAAATGATGACCTGTGTGCATTTTATAGTGAATGGGTACTACTATACTTAGTCAGAGTCAGAGTCAGAGTCAGAGTCAGAGTCAGAGTCAGAGTCAGAGTCAGAGTCAGAGTCAGAGTCACAGTCAGAGTCACAGTCAGAGTCACAGTCAGAGTCACAGTCAGAGTCACAGTCAGAGTCACAGTCAGAGTCACAGTCAGTCACAGTCAGCGCCAGTGGCAAAGTCAGTGCCCGTTGTAATTGGAAAGGTTGAGCTAATTTATAGGTAATGAACCTACCCATACATCTGAACTTTCATAGAAAGTTGAACAGAACATATAATTGCATATCAGTATCAGTATCAGTACCAGTATCAGCATCAGTATCGGTGTATCACTAACCGTGTCATCAAACTCTGTATAATAACCAAGTCCAGTGTCAGATCAAGAGAGAGTTAGCCTCAGTTTAGGTACTTATACTAAAGTATCTTATTCATGATCATGACTTCTCTTGACTTTGATGTGGGTTTACTATAACATAATATTCCCAGCAACTTAGTCCTATTACAAATACTGTCTTGTTGCAATGAATGTTTCCAAACTTATATCATAATCTGTTAATGATAAAGAGACAGATTCTTTAATGGTATTCTAATATGAATGGATGAAAAGACAGAATAGCACTCCTAAAGTTCAGGCATACAATAAGAGTCTGATGAGTACTAAACTAATGTTTTATGGCAGACAGAAAGACATAAGTATACCTGCTTTCACTAGGTATTTCAGTAACAAAATGGATTTTGTTGTTTTGCTAGCATTTATTATCATTACCAATCTATAATAACTAGCACTGTTTTATACGAATAGTCGTAAGGATAAAAGACTTGCCATAGGGCAACGACGTAATAAGTCGAATACAAATCACAATTTTTAACTTTGAACTGCTGTTAACTTCCTATATTTGCCCTTGAACCATGTATGTGTTGGTTCAACATTTTAACTGACAAAGGCAATATGAAAGCATAACAATAATGATGGAGGTTACAGAATGTAAAATATTACAATACACAGAAATTTACTCTAATGCTTGTTATAATAAAAGCTAAGGCTTAGAGATGTTCAAATTAAAAGTTTTTCTGTGCCGGGGAGGGTCTTCGAACGTAGTTCAAGATAATAGCTTGTAGTAGCTAACACTCCACTTATACCAAAACATAAATACATATAGAATAATAAAATTGAGTTACAGTATGGTTATAGATGAAGAGATTAATATAGTTGTTGTACATTGAACATTCATTTGGGATACCTACTAATATTTATATCCTTAGAATAGCAAACAATAAATACAATATTAATAAAGATAAATGATAAGAATATGACATGATTATATTGTTTAGTCTGAAGCGTTAATTTAGCTATATGGGGGACGTGTCGACACCGAATACATTATTGTGTGTTGAAATAGATGTATTCTATTCTATTCTGTGCAGAGAGGGGGCGATTTTTCTGTGCGTGGCTCTCTCGAGTAGAACCTTTGTGCATTTCCCCTTGGTTTCGGCTAGGCCAGCCACAGCTCCCGAGTAAACTGTCACAATAGTTTGTTTGCTAATTCTTATTTGATTTAAGATTATCGTTGATTAGTATTAAGATTTAGAGTGTTCAAGTGTCTACATGCTGAAGTCAACAGGAAAAATAGCTAAAAGCAGAAAATTGCAGTACAGTCGTGTGTATTATGTGACAGATATCAGTAATAAATGTAAATGCAAGAAGAGGTGTAGTAAGAAAAGAAGAGGTGTAGTAAGAATAAAAGATAATAGAAAAATAGTATGAACTATTATTTAGTTTGTAGGGACTTATAATATAATAACTAAATCATTATTTTAATTTTTCCTCTAGTGTTCTTTAGTACACTTGACCCCTCTATAAACAAAATATCCTTCCACCCTAAGGTTGTCTTGAAAAAATCGCTTTAAGCGATAAGACCGCCTTCTTTGTACATATTTGTTAGTATTTAAGTTTTGTAAGTTTATTTTATGTGTGTGTGTACAAATAAAGAATATTCTATCTATCTATCTATCTATTATTTGTAATAGAAGCCACATAGTAGAAGTATCAAATAGAACTTGCAATAGAAAATTGCTTGAATTACTGGAATGTTGTTATGGTACGAAAGGAGAAGTGCAATTGAGGAACTTGTAGCAAAGGAGCCAAAACTAGAGATTGCTACCGATGTATGCTTTATTGCTTATTAATGAAACAGGCATTAATATAGACGTAAAATCAAAACACGAAAAATTTTAGAAGGGTCTAATTTTTCGGTGGCTGATCTATACATATACTTATGACCTATATTAGAATAGGTAAAAGCGTCTCACTCATAGAAACTTTTCTCTCGGCGGGAGTGTCCCGAATTATCGGGAGTTGTACCGATTTCGACTCACAGAATAATCAAGATAATTATTCTGAGTGTAGACGAGCCTTAATATTAATATCGGCGAGTTGAGGGTAGACTAATTTATCCACGTAAACGAGCAGCGCGGGAGCGCTTTTCACTTTTGGTGAGCAGCCGCGGTGAGCAGACGGAGAGTGAGGGAGTTATCAGTGTCGTGGGTGCGAGAGGACCCCGCGGAGCGGAGCCGAGGCGCCCAGGCTCGGGGAGCCGAGGCGGGCGTGATGGCCCGGTTCAGACAACAGCCAGTTACTGCAAGTGCGCAGCTAAGTGACCTTTCTACTTACCTTTTATATCTCGTTTATGATTGATAAGTTATACCTACACTTGATTTCTTGATGTACCAATTGTGTTTATAATGAGTAAGGAAACTAAGGAGCTAATAATGTAAGGTTTAAAGGAGGTACGAGTACATACCGTACCCGTACCGTGTGATAATAGATAGATTAGATATTCAGTGCGCCAGGGGAAACAATCCCATGTGATCAGTGTAAGAAGCTAGGGAATCAATCCCATGTGATCAGTGTAAGAAGCTAGGGAAACAATCCCATGTGATCAGTCCCAGGGAACAACCCTGCTAGCGAGGCACGGGGTGGCTATAGGGGAGGTTGGAGGCCACTGGGGTGAAACCCCTAAGAACATCAGGATTATCCTTGACATTCAGACAATCAGGTTATTAGACTGATCGGTCATCACGTGTGCGTGATACTAAGTAACTAATTTGTTTATGATATATCCCATATTCAGTTCGTCACCGTGATTAGTATGTTTGTACTAATCACGGTTATTAATTATTAACAGTTCAGATATTCGCGTTTACTCATATAAATAGTTAAATGAATACGCGACAGCTCTTTGAGACTGCTTTTTTGGCGCCTCTTTTCCTTAATTATTCAGCTTTCAACGACAAATAATCCATATTTGCGATAATTTCGCAAAAAGAGATCACTTTTCAACAGGGAAATGAACGAAAATATAATTTATCACGAAGCCCGCCAAACAAATTATATGAAAAGTAAAATGTCACTTGACCTCAGTGCACACCAGCGCCCCTAGCGGCAAATTCACACGCGTTAGCCCCCATTGCATCAAACCAATGCAGCTATGTTAGATGCAAAAGCCTCTATTTAAATACAGTATGCATTAATACAATTATAAATAATTGTATCATCTTAGCAATCCGTAGCAAACTATCACAAAAAACTCTATCAAAATATTAAACAGCTCCTGCACGTAAGTGGCTGTTTATAAAAGAAAAGCACAATTTATTTGCTCATGTAGAATGCGGTACACCGAGTGCACACAGTGAGTCGCGAGCAGCGGCTGGTCATTTGTCCGCGCGTCAGCGGCAGCGAGACGTGACCAGAGCGGGATACGGGTGGAAGAATTCAAGTTAGTATTGCGGAGGAGGTAAACAAAAGTAAGTAGGTAGGTAGGTATTTTGTCTAACTAATACAGTCACAAGCAAAGAAAAAGTTCCAGTAACAAAAATGTGGAACGTCATGGGGCGGATGCAACTTTTTCATTGCCCGTGAGTGTACTTATAATAAATGCGATAGTTCACGTAAAACTACTGTATGGATTTTCATGAAATATGATATAAAGGACGTTATGATTCTGGATAGGATGCTTTTTATCCCAGATTTCCCAGGGGAAAACTTTTCAAGTATTTCAGCCGAAAAAAGAGTCCCAACATTCTGTACTTCAACCAGCAGGTAGTGTAGCAGAGGACGCTAATAAGACGTGACAAAAGTTCTCCGTCGCGCTCACTCTTGAGGCTGCGCGATGTGAGTGACGGTGATGCATAACTTTTGTCACGTCTTAAATGCGCCCCGTAGTAGCCCTTCAGGTTTTGCCGTGAGGTAATGAGAAGAAAACAAAAAAAAGCATTATAGACATTCCATTAAAAGTCCCGGTTAACGACTACTTAATACTTACATACCTACATTATAGCAAGATGGTAGCAGATCCTACACAGAGCGGACTCGAGTGAAGATAGTAAACTTATCAATAAAAAACAGATGCAGACGGACCTTACATTACTTTGGCACAGGTTTAGGCCGCTCGCCCACTGACGATACAGCCACGAGTCCACGACCAAAGCTTGTATACCTACATCGTAAATTCAAGGTGCTTTTTTACATTTAGCCTTCCCTTTGGGTAAGAGGAATAGGAAATCACCAAATCAAAGGTAAATAAAACAAAAAATCTAAGGTAAGTAATAAATAATAGATTCATGTTTCTTGGCTCAAAATTTTTCATTTCAAAGTGGTAAATGTAGGTACTACCTACATCTATCTACGAAAATACAAATAGGTATAGTTAGTCTAGTTCTAATATTCAGGTTCTCAAACATACGGCCACCCTTAAAATATTGGTAGCCATCATAACTCCAACATGGCTACTCGACAGATCTGGAGGGTTACTCTATACTGACGAAAAAGAAACGAAAGAGAGCTGCGTGCAATGGGCACGTTTAATTCAACCAGAAGGCCTAGCACGGGGCCCAAGACGCGCAGGTCAAGACGTGACAAATATCGAACTTCGCACTCGCTCTCGAAGCCGCGCGAGTGAGCGCGATGCAAACCTTTTATCATGTCTTGACTTGAGCGTCTTGCGCCCCGTGCTAGTCGAGGCTCACCGCGAAAAAGTGCTCTGAAACTTCGTTTTTCATCATATAGAGTGACCCCCTGATGTAAGCTGTAAGGGCTGCTGAGTCATCGGGTCCTGGGTTCTAATATTATCTTGCGCTGTTTGGAATACGATATGGAACAGATCTATTGGGGCTTATAGAAAAAGTGAAAAATAATGTCGGAAGGTGTCTGTACCGACGTGGTACCGACATTGGTAACTACATAAATGGTAAGTATCTATTAGAATGGATAAGTTCAGTACCTAGGTAATTAATGTATTTCTTGGTTAATACATTAATGTATGTACCTACTTACTATTTAGCAAGGTAATCTACTGTAGTAAAAATACTTTACTAACTGTAAAACGCATCATCAAGTTAGGTATATAAAACTCATATTTATTAGTCATGGGTTAAAAACAAATATAAAACGCAAAATACCTACATAGAAAATTAAACGTATTCTAGCTGGCACCAACTGAAGTTGGCCGGTAAAGCTGTAATTTTCATAAAAACCCGCTGGGTAGTATATTTTCGATTACCGCCGAGGCCGGTAGTAAAACCGGGGGTGCACTCCGAACTTACAATTACGATGTAACTATAAAACCAATTTCAGCTTTCACCCCGCATGGATATAATTATTACTTATGTAAGTATCAATTCTATGATAATTATAATGACCAAATGCACACTTTTATGCATAACAAAATCTTGAGGGAGTTGTAATTGCAATCACAGCTAAGGTCTCACTGTATAATAAAATAATCTGGATAATAAAATACATTGTTATACCCCATCCACACGCTCGGCGAACAATGGCAAACAGCAAACAGCAAACAGCAAACACTGACGTGTGGATGGGTGTTTGTCGTTGTTTGCCTGTTTGTGTTTGTGTTCGCCAGTGTTCGGCATCGGTGTCGGTTTTTCTTGCCAGATCAAAGGATGTTCGGCAAACAGTTTTCTACGTATCCACACGTCTGGCAGCGATCAGTATGCGCGCTGAGCTTGGAGGAGGCGGACGTATCAACTTGCTACACTTTTTCGTTGACGCGCATTTTTTTTATGTATGTTCACCGATTACTCCGCCGTTTATGAACCGATTTTGTAAAATTCTTTTTTTTTGTATTGGGTTGAGCTCCCAGGTGGTCCCATTATTTTTTAGAATTTTCTCTCACCCCTAAGGGTGGGTAAAGGGTTAAAAACAGGGTATGAATTTCCATTTTGGACACATATTAACCGATTCTAATGAAATTAAAAACATAAATATAGTTCTTGTAACAAAAAAATATGATGGTGACCTTGAGCTGATCTGATGATGAAAAACGGAAGGCAGTCAAGGGAACTCCCCAACAGTATATAGCAACTACCTCGTGTTTAGGCTTGAATGATTCGTATTGATTAGTAGGACTTTTTGGTATCATTTGCATCTTACTTTTGATTAAAAATTATTGCAAATAAACTAAAAACTATAAAATAAAATAATAATTAAAAAGAAGAAGTCAGTTTTTTTTTTAATTATTATTATTATCGCCACCATTATTACACCATCGTCTTTGCTTTCTTCTTATTTTCCTTTTTTCTTTCTCTTGCTTTAATTTATATAATAAAAATATGTCAACCCGAAAGTAATAGCTCGTCGTCCGCCGTGTTTGCCGGTTCGGAATGTTATGAGCGTTCGCCGAGCATGTGGATGGCTGTTTGTGTTCGGTGTTTGTGTTTGGTGTTTGTGACTTTGTTTGCTGTTTGCCGTGTTTGTGACAAACAGCAAGCGTATGGATGGGGCTTTATAAAACGAATACTTTAGCGTCGAATAAAATTAAAACATTCTTATAGAATTAAATGTTTCATTTTCATTCGATTGGCCTTCATATTAAAGTTATTGATAGGCCTAAAACTAGTCCTTACAAACTAACCTAAAGATAGTAAAAATGGAAACAGTAGACCCAGACTATGTGTCCGCCCGCCCACAGTAGGCCACTCTCAGGTCGCGATCGATTGGGGTTGATCCCGATTAGTATTCTGAGGACAGCCTTCTCGGAATCAAGGAGGATGTGATTCGATTGCTATACTCCGTGTATTGAGTTGGAGTTGTTCGTACCACGTTCCTTTATGTGCTTCTCTAATCGTGTTGAGAATCTTGTGGGTTTATGTTTTTATTTCTTTAGACTATAGAAGGGGGAAGTTTATCAATGCTGCCGTCAACCCCCGGCAACATCAGTTGCTTGTGTGGAGGTTTACAATAGATGGTGCGCTTCACATCATGCCCCGTGTGGTCTACAAAAGGTTCTTAGGGCCTACACCTGTGCTCGGGATCGGTGGTCATGACAGCTAACTGCGGTGCAGTATCAGTTGACTAATTCTGGATTATTTAGTCGTCGACACGCTAAAAATAAGAAGAACGCCCGACATACCATCTGCTAGAAACTAAGAATTTTTCATTTTTTCAAAAGTATACTTACTTCGGTAGGTAGGTCCTTTGTAAATTGTTATAGGCTAGAATCACTAGTAAAAAATTTAAGAACGTACTTAATAATTTCTGTATTTATCGATTTATTTTTTACTTCATTCCTCCCAAACCTATCTCCAATTTCACTTTATACCCCAAGCTAATCTACGTACGTAACAGCTCCATACACTGGCGCGGCCGCTCAATCGGAAACATCAATTGAGCGTGCGCGCGACACACATACTAAACATCTTGCACTCGGCACTCCCGTCTCATCGGTAGAGCCTCTGTCATCAGATTAGAAGTAACCTCATAGTTTGTCTTACCTAGATATACTTAGGCCGTATACAGACAGAAAGGTGGAAACTTATAAGCCCTTACGCTTTGTACTTTTTTCGCACTTGTCAGCGCTGGTTCGGCAAAGTATGGAAAAGTAAGCGCTTATAAGTTTCCATCTGTGTTTTCTTTCTTTCTGTATACAGCCATTGTTTTGTTGCAAGACACGCCATTACACAGTTCAAGAATATAAAGGTAATGGCTGAAAACATTTTAGTTGACACAACTGAAAGCAAAGGGCTCTCATAAAAACGCATTTAAATCAGTGCCCCCGTTCGGAATATTTGCCATAGATAGAGTAGCTAGCCAGACTCTCTCTCTGGCTGCCAGAGGCATATTACATACACATTATGTCTTATAACATCCCTCTCTTTTAACCGAGGTTAAAACTAGCAAAAGGGAAACCAATTTATTAATAGATTTCATCAAAGAAAGTGCAGTCCTCGTCTTAGAGGGGTCAGCGAGGGTCAGGTTTATAGAGGTCTACGTATAGATAGTAAATTCTACCAACCGAGGTTAATGTGATCATTCGTTAATATTTCATAAATCGTTTAAAAGATTCGGTTGGGGGAGATGATAGTTGTACTGTAGCTATAGGATGCTCCACGACTAGGTTATATAAAGGGTACCTTGAATACATAAGTATTAAAGAAATAAAATAAATAGGTAGGTACTTACTTGTAGATAGCGCATTTTTCACTGAAAACAGTCATTATTCTATTTTAAAAACAAAACAAACTGCATCATTATTTAAACCGAAAATCAAACACGTTCAACATGGAGTACTTATTTAAAAAAAAAAATTAGCCGATCAGAAAGGTGAATCATTGTTAGAATAATTTTCTATGAAGTAGGTACTTAGGTAACATAGCATATTTTAAGTAAAATTCACATAACAAATCCGATAGCAGTACCAACATATTCACAATACTAGTTCCACATAAAATAAACAAAACAAAACAGCAGTCGGCAAAGTCACAAGTGAGCGCGGAAGTTTTCAATTTTCCGATACATTAGTCCGACAGGCACACGACTCGTTCATGTGCCGATGCCGATGCCGATCCGATCCGATCTAATCCATCATTCGATCAAACGCCAAATATAGAATACACCCTGTGCATTTCGCTCAGGTTTCGTGTAAGTAGGTCGTGGAAAATTGTGTTCAATTGATACTTTTTACGACTTATGAGAGGCATTTTTTCTTAAGGGTCAGCAAGGGGTAATCGAGGGTTGGCATTGTCATAGAATTATGTAGTAAACGATGCTCTACAACCTTGAAAAAAATCACACAGGTAGCCGAAGAGTCTAGCTAGGTGCTGAATGATTTGAATTCAAGTAAATGATTATGGATAACTGTAAATAAAATTCAGAATATCACGAAAGACCAGAAAATCACACTCCCGTATTGTAACAACTGTGTCGTAATTATAAAGAATTTTCATATGATTTTTATCATATTATAAAGTTAAAGGCTTGGACTAGGCGCTAAATACCTTGTTTTTTAATAAACACACACTTATTTTGTGTAAATTAATCCCAAACTTAAGCAATTTTTTTCCCTCAAATCTTCATACAAATATCTATGGCGGCTTTCTGTGTTATAAAATCATAAACACAAGTGACGTTTGACTCAGTTGGCCGCTGGCCTCCAAAGAAGGGTCACGTCGGTTTAGGTAGCACTGACAGCTCGCGATCTTATCGTATACAAACACAAAATCACTGCACATTGGTTGTCATTGCACTTTTTCAACTTTTATGACACCAACATAATTTGATTTGAAATTGAGGAAGCATAAGTCTTTTACTATATTCAATACATTAAATTAGATAGTGGGTAATATTCTCGTGACATTACAGTCTCGTAAAAGTCTGATGAGGAGCAGGAATATAGCGAATGGATCTAAGTGATGACAATACGCAGGAACATTAGGTTAAGGATCAAAAATACAGTCTCATGGTGCTGGTGGAGGTATGGTCTCGTGAGGATCTGATGAGGGCAGTAACACGGTGGTGGCTCAATTTTATTTCAAAGATGTTAATAGCTAAAAGCATCGACTTTGGGCTATTAAGTATATTTTTCAGAGAGAGAGAAAGATATTTTATTTTTCCTCTGGATGAGTTAGGTTTACTGGGTTTACTAAGTTCATTCTGTTAATGGCACCAAGTTGTTATGTGTTCATAAGTAATAATTATTGATTAACAAAATGCTGTTGGTTCTCCACGAAATGTAAAAATAAAAATAATATAAATTCGTAACGTAAAATTGTCAATGACGGAATTTCTTCTATAGACAGTAGTTACTAAAAAAAACCAACGATAGATTGCGTGACTTGAAGATAAAGATAAAGATACATTTATTCGACACATAGACAGCAACAACAAAAAAAAGAAAAATATGGATTTAAAGAAAAAGAAATACATACATACTTATACAAAACAACAAGGACAAAAAAAATAGAACATGAGACAAAAACAAAAATACAGACAAAATACAAAACAATAACACAACGGCTTGCTGTCCGGAGTGTCGAAACGGCACCAGCTCAGCATGTGCTGTGGACAGTAAGGCCACAGCACTTGATTGATCGGCGAGCTGAGCACCAAAATCAAGAAAATATTCAAAGTTTCCATCCTCGCTTTTCACGCACACACATCACAAACTCATACCTTGTTCTAGGAGCAGTGTCTACCCTGCTGCATTTCCATGACCACTTATCACTAGTGTCCCACCGGTTTCGGTGCTCAGCGGAATAGCACCATTAACCATTATTATTCTGAGATATCATCACTTTTTATTCTGAGTTACCCAACATAAAATCACGCCATCTATTGATATCTTTTTTTTAAATTAGGTTTTGTCTATGGTGTAATCCCCAAATTTAAGGGTAAAAGCTAAAAAATTATATTTTAACCTTTTTATACCTATTATATTAAAAGACCTATTCAACGATACCCTACCTACACCATCAAAATAACCGGAAAAAATATCAGCCCCAATTTACTTGTATGGGACAGGGAGTACCACAATATTTTTTTTGGGGTACTCCCCATCTATTCGAAATGACAGCTTAATATCTTTACCCGTTTCTGAGAAAAAGGGCGGTGACAGACAGTCAGTCAGACAGGCGGACAACAAAGAGATCCTATAACGGTTGCTTTTTTCCTTTTGAGGTACGAAACCCTAAAAATAAGAAAAAATATTATGCTGCTACCAAAAAATGTACTTACAGGTATTGAAAAAGCGGTATATACTAAACAAATTATAAACAAACAAAAAGGTATTTTGTTTGTTAGTAATTATATATTTTTATTTCTAACTTTTTAGTTGTTTTTATTTAATGAAATTTTACGTCAGTAGTTCATGATCATTTTTTATTTCAATAATTTTGTTGTTATTTAAATAGGTACCTTCAATATGCATATTTTTGTAATGTGAAAATCAAGCCCTTTCATTTGATACCTTACACGGCAATGTTGAATTATTATTTTTTCGATCATCACGTTATGTCCTCTAGAGGGTGCTATGTACATTTTAATGTAACGTCACATAAACTATAACCATCGCGCAATCAATAAGCGTCTAACAATACTTCATACATAAAAATTTATCAAGCCGTTTAGGCTACAGGAGGAAACAAAGAAACAGACAAACATACATACATACAATCAAAAAACATTACCTTCCTCCTTCGGCAGTCGGGTAAAAAGGAGTAAGACAGGGGGTCATTCTGAACTTTTGTTCTACGAGTTTTGGAAATTAACAAAAAAAAACCTTTTTCATAGAAACTTTGTTGGACACGTGACTTTTTACCATGGAAAACGAATATTTTTTTTCGCGAATTTGCAAAACTCGTAGAACAAAAGTTGTTCAGAATGACCCCTTGACTCATCCCCTTTCGGCTTAGTATAGCCCTTTTGCGACACTATGAATTTACTTTGCTTCGTCGTCGGGGTTCAGTTGGCTGGAGGATGTCCGAAACTTATTATCTACACTTTAATACTTGTAGTTACCTTTCTACAAGTAAATACCACATTTGTTTGAAAAAGCTAATCGGTTTCCGAGTATGGAGTAAAGTGGCACTCCTATTAATTTCTACTCTTTCCTGGTGCCTACCAGTGTAAGTAAAAATTATACTTAAGTACCCTAAAATCACCCAAAATGTACTTGAACATAATTTTCAATAAAGTTGGCGAGTAAAAGTTTATCGAACCACTGTGCAAACTTACATGTGTGCGTGTCACTGCGTGTGCTGTGTGAAGAGCATTGCAAACCCAAATTTGGCGCGGCACGTCACCCTGTACGGGCCCTTAAGGCGGTGACTGACATTGAATTGTCTTCTTTTAGAGAAGACAGAGAGTTCATCACAACCATACAAAAACGCAAGAACAAACCTCGATCTGCCCCGGTCGGGATTCAAGCTCGGAACTTTCGGTACAAAAGTCCACGTGGCCAACTTCCTAACCAATGCACTTCAGTGGCCATCTTCAAAACTAATCTAGAATCTTCCATTTGCAATATTGTTGTTTATCTAGGCAGGGGTGATAGACCGGGGCTATCGTGATTTAAATTGCAATTTTCCGAACCATTTAACGTAAAGAATCTCCAGCGGGTAGCACTTACTGTGTTTATTTATTTTCAGCCGCTCGAAACTCGACCTGCGTTTTACCCCAGACTGCTTGGAAACTTTATAGGTCCATGTAATTGTGTTTTTGTACTTATAATGACTAAAAAAGGTTTAAAAAAAACTTAAGGTGTTTTATCATTGAGTGTACCTACCAAATTGTAGGTTCCAAACATAAGACCTACAGGTCATGATGATAGTGATGTAACCTGTATTATAGTGCCACAAACTTATCTGTTCCGGTGACAGCTCACATAAATGACTAATATTTCATAATTCTATAAGATTTTATGTTTGCTCGTATTGTTAATTCGCTCTTGCGGTGTTAATAAACCCATCTAATCTTTTATAATATACATTCATTAGTAAGTAATGAGATATGGATCAATTTAGTTCGCTCTCACCGGAACAGATAAGTTTGTGGCACTGTAACAAGATTATTGTTATTAAATAACTATAAATTACTATCATAATCATCACATCCCACACATAACAGTCAGTAATAAGCGCTATAGTTTTCAATAAAACTTTTAAGTTGAAAACCCACAAAGTTTACCGAAATATACTGAAGTAGGTATACTCATATTATTATAGGTATTGTTCGTTGATGAAATTGTTCACAAAGAACTGACTTAGCTAGGTAGGTACTTGAAATATTCTTCCCGACACAATACGCTATTTGAATAAACTTTTATTGAATACAAATAAATAAGTCTATGGCGAGACGGTATAACCCCCTGGCCACAGCCAATTGCGGCGCGGCGTGCGGCGCGGCGAGCGGCGCGGCTAGCGGTGAGCGCCGAAAACAAACGCTAGACAACGTACGAAGTATGCCACAGCTAGCCGCGGCGCAAAATGCAGCGCGGCTAGCGGCGCGGGTTGACTGGCGCGGTGCGCGGCGGCGGCGGGCGGCGCGGTGTGCGAGCGAAACAAATGTACTAGAGAGTATCGAGGCGGCCACAGCTCAAAGCGGCGCGCGCGGCGGCATCAAGTGGACAGACTAGCCAACGCGCGACCAAAACAAATGTCGAGCTGTGGCATACCACCGCAATCCGCACCGCCCGCCGCCCCTCACGCCGCACCTCATCCCGCACCGCTGAAAGCTGTGGCTGGACCCTAAGGCCGTGGCCACAGCTTTCAGCGGTGCGGGATGAGGTGCGGCGTGAGGGGCGGCGGGCGGTGCGGATTGCGGTGGTATGCCACAGCTCGACCAGTTGCGACCGCGGCGGCGTTAGCAGTGAACTAACTAGTGTACTATACTGTTAGCTTTGAGCTGTGGCCGCCTCGATACTCTCTAGTACATTTGTTTCGCTCGCACACCGCGCCGCCCGCCGCCGCCGCGCACCGCGCCAGTCAACCCGCCCCGCTAACCGCGCCGCATTTCGCGCCGCGGCTAGCTGTGGCATACTTCGTACGTTGTCTAGCGTTTGTTTTCGGCGCTCACCGCTAGCCGCGCCGCTCGCCGCGCCGCACGCCGCGCCGCAATTGGCTGTGGCCAAGGGGTAAGACCCACGCGTCGCGCCTGATGTTTATCAATATTTTTTATTTAATGTTTATTTAAGGAATATATAACCTTAGTTTTTCATTAAGATTTTATAATTTGAAGAAAATGTATATAAGTGTCGTGCGTAATTTTAACAGTGATCCCCAGAAGGCAAGTGAAAGTAAACGGAATTCAACTTAATAGGAAATGCCTGACATACCTACCACTGAATGTGCGAATGGTTGCACTGTTACCACTACTGTTAAGAACATCGAACACAGGACCTCAACCAGAACAGTCTATTCCATTCGGTCGACTGTTGTAGGGGGTGACGCTTGCTCTAGAAAAATAAAGTTTGGTGGCGCTGATGCTGCTACGGCTACGCTAACCTCGACCATATCTCACTGTATTTAACGTACCGATTGCATGACAGTTTTCATTCGTTAGCTAGAGTAACCTTCCTGACACGTCTCCGTGACCCACAGTTCTGAGATTCCGTCACTCTCCTCAATTTGTCGGGCCGGGCAACCGTACTTAAAAACGGGGTAGTAAAAGTTTGAGCACTTGACCTTTCGTTGAGAAATCTTTTACTCTCTCGAGACCGCGGCCTGACAAACTGGAAGCTTGTAGGACAGAGTTTTACTAATAGATTTCGGAGTGTAAAAATGTAATGGGCGGGTTTATAATGCGAGTCATTGAAATGAAGACAGGAAGCAATATTTGTTACCTAGGTAGCAGTAGTAGAGTATTAGCTTTCTGCGTCCAGCCCTTATCCAGTCCAGTATTTTTTCTTATTTCTTCTATACTCTGTGAGGGTGTAAGTACCTACCTACCTACACGTAGTGAGTCGCAAGCGAGCACCCGCTTTTAGCTGTACATTTGTACTTACGTAATAGGAATCCTATAACTGTTTGGGAGCTACGCTACCAGACAGATACACAGACACGTTAACTTTAGAACACCACCCTTTTTCCGTCGGGTGTTAAAAAAGTCGCCAGTCTATCGGATCTCCGCCTACAAATGCGGACAGGACAAACATAAAACCGAATGGTGCTAGGCCGCCGGATCAGCCGAGGTCTCGTGACAATAAATTGGCCCCGGCAATAAACCTTGTGGAACGGGGTGCAGAAGTAAGTAAGGTCTTGGAACTCTTTGAGGACTTGTGGAGGTAAAATCAAATTGGTATGTTTTTGAATATACAGTTGGTTTGACTATTGACTGATCTTATGATGAGATGATAGTTTTGGTGATGCAATGCAATGGGATCTAAGTGTGATTTCAAAATATTTTAATAATTTAATACAAATTCCGTATAATTGACAAATTGAATATTCAATCATGTTGTTTTATCACTTTGGTGCTATTGATTAAACATAATCGTAGGTACTATCGGATATCTAGACTAAAGCAAATAAAATAAAGATGATAAGCAAACACATGACATACTTACCTAATTCATACAAAATTATTTAAAAAAAATA
The DNA here is from genome assembly GCF_932276165.1 of Plutella xylostella. NCBI lineage: Eukaryota > Metazoa > Arthropoda > Insecta > Lepidoptera > Plutellidae > Plutella > Plutella xylostella. The sequence goes on from NC_064003.1 coordinate 9,691,718, forward strand.
TTTTTCCGATACCGGGAATCGAACCCGAGCCTCCTGGGTGAGAGCCAGGTATCCTAGCCACTAGACCATATCGGATGTGTTATATGAATTGAAAACAGCAGATTTGTTTCACATGGAGCTAATAATAACATACATAGTAGCGGGAGTGAGTATTTATAAGTGTATCAAAATTAACTGAACGAAGAATAGCACACCGTATAGTTAAGTTCTAAGATTGACAGGCGTTATTATATTTACGAGCACTTACGAATAGCTCAGCAAGAACTAAAGTTTGATATTAGAATATCCATTTTTTCAGTATTCACACAGTTTTGTTTTTAATCATTACCTACCTATTAATATTGTTATAATTTATGTACTGAGGCCGACTGTTCAAAGTTAGTCTATTTCGGTTCATCAGTGTGTTTCATTACATAGACCATTATTTCCCCACACTTGGACGGGGAAAGTAGGCTGTAAATATTCAGTTTTGTATTCAATAAGAGTGCGAAATTGTCGCGAGGGAGTCCGTATGAAAACGCGAAATATTGCCAACTCGGCGCCCGAATATTATGCTAAACAGACACTACGGTTCACGCTTTTTTGCATCGTGCAAAAAATTATAGGTTTAGATAGGTACTGATGCGTAAATGGTACTTTGCAACTACCTATATTCGTAAAAGTCGTAATATCACTGTTGAGATACCTAATTAGAGTAATTAGTATGTAAAATTACTACGTAGTTACCTATGCAATATCGATTTCCCTTGCAACAGCTTAAAATCTTAATTAACTATATAGGTCTACAGAATAACGATAAACTCTAACATATCAAAGTAATCAAATTTAAAAATATTAATACGTTTAGGCAATAAACTAATCCAATAACACCGAAACCATAAATATAAAAAACCTAATTATTTAAGGTAGGTACCTATGTTTTAACAGAAACCAAATCTCAACACGATAGACACGCAGATAGGTACACGAAGTTGAAGTAAATCTTCAGAGTTTAGTGCCTATTAAATATTCACAGCACATTTAAAACTACGCTACACATGTGCCGCAGACCAACTTTCTCTGCAGCAAACCTAAAGCTAACAACGAAATATATTATGTAAGTAGGTAGAGTTTTTTTAAGAGGGTAAGTATTTCCCTAGATTTTGTATAAGTTTAGTGCTGTAGCTGTTAGTTATAGGTGAATGTGTACTTATGCATAAATATTTTATGAATATGGTAATAAATATGAAAAGTTCCACGTAGGTATGTAAGTACTTAGCTCTAATAGAGATTTAAAATGAACAAGTAATAAATTTCTTTAATTTAGTAAGTAAAGGCAAAACACAAAAAATTACAAACGTTATGAAACATAACAAACACCAAATAAAAGCTCCTTACTTACTTAGTCACTCCAAAATACGAGGAAATCTTTTACCGCTATCGAGCTTGCTACAGAAATCTTTAAAGGCAACTCTCGTGGATGGAGATTTTTTGTTGAAATTTTTACATGATTGGTCTACATTGACATGAAAACATTGTTGGTTGAAATTGAAACTAGGGTTTCCAGATTCATTAAATCGACATCCACATTGACTTTTAATAGCATTCCTTAGAGTTATAGACCGGCAGTCATCATCGCTTATTATTGATGAAAAACGCTCGGGAGAATTTTCAGAGGTATCTAGCTCTAAATACCTACATTCACATTTGGCACTATTACAGGTTTTATCACACATAGTGGAAACTGCCTCATCTTTTGGAGACTGATTACTATCAAGCAAATGTGTAGAATGTTTCATGTCAATAACTTCTTCTGAAAGTCTACTTATTAATGTCGAAAATGAGCGCTTAGTATTTTTTTCTTTCATAAATATGGTAACTAAATCTGGGTCATCTCCAACAAACGTTGAACGGGACCTTTCTGATCTCAGCCTTTGTACTCCATTATTGAGTAATTGCAAATCTATGTCAGATATTTCTTCTATAGATTTAGAATCCTGTACGTATTGATTTAACACTTCCTTAAAAACAGGTGATCGCATGTTATATTTTTGTCTTGAAGATTTTTCATCTAATTCATATGTAGGGCGACGTGCGTGGACTGATAACTTTATATTTCCACAAGCAGTTATCACAAGTAAAGCTTTATTAACATCATTAATCGATACATTCGAAACATCATCATCGTCATCTTTTAGTATCAAGCAGATCTCAGATTCTTTCACATCTACTATTTCAACCACACGTTTATTTTCTTCACCAATAAAGTCTGCAATTAATTGACTGCTTTCTTTTTCAAATTCTTTATCCAATATTATTAAGTAATTTCTAGATGGCGTTGTTCTTAAAACTGTAGGGTGATTAGTTAGATGAAAATTATCAATGGTTGACAATTTTTTCTTGTTATATGGAGTAGGATGCACACTTATTTTCAGCACATTATTTTGTTTTACATCTTGAGACATGTCACTCGCTGTTTGTTTTGATGGAATTGGTGTATCAATGCTCTTGACAGATTCAGATATCTGCTTTGAATCAAAAGGATCTTTCGTTATATGAAATATTTCCTTAAGGCTAGATTTTCCTGGACCATATCCTACAATTTCGTTATTGGAAAACTGCTTTGGGAGAAACTTAGGATCCATTCTATGATCATTATCTTCGGTGTTACCTTTCACAGAAATGTTGTTTTCTGTATCGTTGCGTTTTTCAGCTATTGGTGCTATCGCCACAACATCATAATTTTTCAAATCTGCTGTCACAGATAGCAATGTTTCTGATCCAATTACAGAAGGTGCATTTACATATTTATCCAAAGAAACATTAAGATTTGTTGACTCTGCAGAAAAATCTGTGGCTGTTCCTAGAAGGAAGAAAGTTTTACATAAGTAATAATGTTATTCAATAATATCGCATCTTAATTTATTTTAACTTACTTTGGTTCATTATGGATAAAATACAATTTAATCATACCTCTTGAATCCATAAGGGCAAATTTTGTTGCGTACGATTTAGTTCCTGCATCGCTTGGTAAAGTTTTATCGATTGTTGATATTTCAGTATTAGTTGCTTTCATTACATCTTTTATCAAATGTAACGTGTCTGTAAAAATAATAAACACTTGCAAACATAATATAGATAACTAAGCACTATTAAATATTCACAGAATAAACATGGGAGTACAAATAATTTGGTAAGTATGCCCAATGTCATTAAAATTTACTCACCTTGATTTTTGTGAGTATTTTATGAATCTCAAATACGTATTTCACTCGTTACAATTTTTCTTCGCGGTAATCGATTAAGAAAACAAGTGGCTTATGGGGTCTTCATGTTTTGAATTTAATAGATAAATACCTAGCTTTACAAAACTCAACAGATAGTAATGTTTCAAACACTAGTAACTTTTATAAGTTCATCGCTGATCAACGAAGACTCAGTTATATTCATATAAGTTACATATCCATATAATTTCCGAAGACTTCTTCAATCACCATATTGCGGTGTTCATTTTCATCGACTAAAACCAATATTGTTATTTAAGAACGATAGGTAAAGCCTTACTGTACTCCCACGTATTTATTTATTTAATTCGACAAATGTACCTGTACCTAATCATTAATCAACAGATGTTTTATAATAGTATATAACAACTAACTTACCTCCTTGAAGCTGGTGTTCCACCTCAAAGGGCGAAAAACAATAATTGGTCTGGTCCTGAAACGATACGTAAAATATAAATTCTCTGTTATGTAAAATTTATTCAAGTTTATTTTTGGACTTGGACACAAATTGGATCGAAAGGTTGACCAATCTTAATCATACCTATCTGTCTACACTCTGTGTCTGTCTCTTACCACAAATCGAATTTATTAATCAAAATTGTGTTATGTAAGTACCTCTTTCTCAGCTTGATTTAAACTATCCGCAATGGGGTCTACTGGCAGAGCATCTATATCCAGAGAGCATTGTGCAGCTCTCATGGTGTGTTTGAAGGAGGTAGAACATTTCTTGTTATCGCACGAAGGTTCAGGCTCATCATCTTCACCTTCGTCTATACAGCACGTCGTATCACAGACTATCTTCTTTGTGTTCTTGCAGGTTTGCTGGAGATGCGTTTGGATACCTTTATTATTTATACATAAACGAGGACTATGACGGTAGTCGTAATAAGTTGAAATATATTTGTGACTTGACAGTTTTTGAAAGGCATTGCTTATGTTTAGTAAACACCTTACGCTGAGTCACACAAACTTAACAAAACTATTATCCTTTCTGATTCGGCCAGTTCATTACAAGCAATTATTTCCTTTCCCTTTAAATCCAAATCCAAATTCCCTATCATTTTAAAAATTAGAGAAACCCTATTCCGTTGCGTGACTCAGGGTATAGAAGTAGCTATCGCTTGGATACCTGGGCACAGTGGTATTATTGGTAATGAGTGTGCAGATTCCTTTGCTAAGGATGCCGTTAGCTTGGGCCTGGACACTCATTACCAAAATTTTGCCCATGACCTTGCCTCGCTCGCAGGACCGAGGCTGGATAGATCCTGGAAAGTGTCCTGGGACACTTCTAGGAATTTTAAAGCTAAATTTTACTCCCATATCCAACCTCATATCCCAAAAAAGCCATGGTTTTTTAAAGCAAAACACTTAGATAAACCAGCAACTTCCACTCTTCGTAGACTGCGTCTGGGCCACGCGTGCACCCCGGTGCACTTGGCTAGGATTCGGGTCCGTGATAGCTCTGTCTGCGACTGCGGTGCCAGTGAAGGATCTGTTGATCATCTCTTTTTCGAATGTCCCAACCTTCAAACCTCCCTATATGACATCCTCCCCCCCACCATTCCCAAACCTGTAAATACTAACTATCTTCTTACCCTTGTACATACTCCCCTTGTTAATATACTGTACAAATTCCTTAAGACTAACAATATTAAACTGTAAATGTGTTTGTACATATTATTATATACTAACAAATCTAATCATTTCTTGTGATTTCCACTTATTGTTTGTATATATTGTGTTTGTCTGGTTGTTTCAGGTTTTAACTGTGTAAATAGTCTAAAATAACCGTAACGACTGCTTTCCAATACTGTGAGCATTGGTCACGTGACTCTGGCCCAGTTAGCCGTGTTAGTCACACACGGCAAAGAGCCATTCAACCAAAATTGATTGATTTGATAGTAAACACCTGAAATCCTCACAATATAACAACCCTCTTACCCCTTTAGTCGGAGGACAAGGCGCAAATGTAGGTGGTGGTGCTTTCTT